>NC_056730.1:538967508-539020008 GCF_019279795.1 Protopterus annectens | reverse complement strand
AAATATACAGACAATAGACAGTACCACACACATACCATACAGCACAGTCATCCAACAGTATAGCAATGTACCGGCAGATATGTCCAGACCACTGGTGTTTGCAGACCTGGCCGTCTTGTGTTTACATGTGTGAGCATGCCCAGTATGACCATTCCACATGTTGTCGACTGACATTGCCTTCATACCTTCATGTGTTTGAGCATGCCCAGTATGGCCAACTGTATTGCATATTTTACATGTCCAGGTAGTCAGTACTGTAGTGCTGACCTCTGCCTTGTACACTGACAGGTGGCATGCTGTGTCTGCGGGGTATCCATCAGTCATGTGGCATTGACTGTTGCTACATTTCTGCACAGCATGGGGGGACATCTTACTGTATCCACATTCCTACACAGCACTGGGGGGGGCACCTGACTGTTGCTATATGTGTACGTTGGAAGGGGGGCAGACCTGACACTTGTACACTTTTGCTACTACTGTACTGGTATGACAGGTACTCCATTTCAGTGTGTAGACCTACCTATTGTGCTGGCTAGAGGCATACCAGTGTACTCCAGATCTTAGCTTTAATTACCAACATATTAGTTTCAGATGTCCTAGCCTTCACAATCTACATCCAACTGCCTGGCCTGCTGTAGTCTGTCTGTGTGGGTCTGTGGGGGAGTCATCCATTGGGCATATTCAGAGGCCATAGTACAGCATTTGTCTGTGTTGGTCTACACCTGTCCAGCTGGTTGAGACTTGTGTGGGTTGTATGGACACACATGATGCACAGCCCATTACCCGCAGTGGGTTGTGGCACCCTGTGTACTACTGGCTACTATGGTGACCTCGGTATGTGCTACAGATGTTGTCATGGTGCCACTATGGACGTCTACTGTCTGCTGCCTTAACATTCGACCACCAAATCCCCTTGCATGATCACATCCATAGCATAGCTACAGGTAACAACACATTCTAATACAACTGCCAATTGGTAGGTTGATTGACTTATCTTGAGGGTGTGCCAGACCTGAAGATGGTGCTGGAGGGCTGCCTATGTTGGATGCACATAGTGCACTTCCTATACATGGCTGAGCGCAGGTAGTGTCATGTTTGGCATCCTTTTTACTGTCTGTGTGAGTCAGAGAGGGTGACATTTCCTGGGTACCTACTGTGTCAGTGCATATGCTATGCGTTGCCTCTTTGCCAAGGCCAGGTCATACTGGGCATGCCTCCTTCCACCTACTGGGTCCGGCTCAGGTTGTTCCTCCTCTGAGTCACTCTGTGCCTGTACAGGCCTTAGCATTGGTGGGGGGCTGTGTGGCCCTGCCCCATGCTGTTCCTGCTGCAGCTGTTTCCGCAGGATCATATTGTGTAACATAGCACATACCATAACAATTTGGGTGCATGTAGCTGGTAAATAATGCAAGGCTCCACTGGATGTGTCCAGACACTGGAACTGTGACCTGAGCATCCCAAACACATGCTCTATTATATGTCTGGCCTGTGCGTGTGCCTCATTATGGCGTAGTTGTTCAGGTGTGTGTGCATTTCTGATGGGTGTCATCAGCCACGGCTCCAGTGGGTACCCAGCATCCCCCACTAGGTGACCGTAGGGGATGTCCATATTGGCAAAGCTGTGGTACAACTGCATCAGATGCCATATATCAGAATCGTCATAGCTTCCAGGGCAGCCAGCACACACATTCAGTATAATGCCCTGGGCATCGCATACGACCTGGCAGTTGATGGAGTGGATGCCCCTGTGGTTAATGTAGGCCCTACCTTGCTCACCATGTGGTGCTTTGATGCATACATGCATGCAGGCTATTGCACCCACTACCCCAGGGTAGTCTGCTATTTGGTGGAAGAGATGCATATTGCTGGTCAACACCTCATGTGTGTTGAGGAAATGTACGTGCTCACTGGCATGTGGTGACATGGCATCCAGGAACTAGTGGAATACCCTGGATGCAGATGCCTGTGAGATTCCCATGATATCCCCAGTTGTGCTTTGGGAGGTACCTGTGGCTAGTATACCTAGACCTACACATACCTTGGTATCCACTGGGATGGGTTCCCCTCAGCCTGTTCAATGTGTCAGGTGTGGCCGACACAGCTCAACAATCTGCTGTAGGAGGTCTCTGTCCACCCCATAGCACTCCACTATCTCCAGCTCATGTAGCCCCTGGTAGGTTACCCTGGGTCTGTACAGTCTTCTCTGTCTCCTCACTGAGGGCTGTTTGGCAGCATTCACATCCTCACCACTCTCAGCCTCCTGCACATGTTGGTCTATGTTGCCTGCTGCAGCCCTTCTCATTTAATTGGATTGTTTGGTAAAATTTCCCAGCATGCATACACCAGTGGTGTAGAGTGTGGAGAAACCTGAGGGGATGGTGCTTGCTCATTTTATCGTAGTGTTCTGGGCTGGCCTGGTCTGCTGGGCCTGTAATCTACTGATTGTGATAACTATCACCTGTTGCCCAGCTTGTTCACCTTGATTACTCTCCTACTGCTGTTGTCCCTCCCAATTTCACTAGGCAGGTATAGACACACCCCAAGCTTAGGCATGCTAAGCCAGAAGCAATCCCAAGACACAGGGCTCCAATCTACGTACAGTATGCCTGACACCCCCCCCATGCTTTCACCTATATTCGAGTCCTGCACCCGGCTATCTATACACATACACTCTTGGGACCTGCATCACACCCTGGGGATAAATGGGATTCGCTATTTTCCACCTCGTTTGGATAGTATTGTCTTCAAATGCATAGTTACATGACCCATACTGAGCCTCCCCAAAAATAACCACTGCTTACTGTTGTGCAGTCTCGCACACAACTGGTTAAAAGTGCCTTACTATCACCATATTCAATGTCCCTTATTCTTCCCAGCAACAAAACAACCGGCCTCTGCACGGCTCGAAACCGGGAGCCTGCATACCACAGACAATGTGTTTTACCACTAAGCCATGGCAGATATACATACATCTGAGGTTATCACGTACAGATCATCCAGCACAGGCATTCAATAGTATAGGACATGTATTCCATCATGTAGATTTATGTGTGCTAATGTCCACACACACGCACATATGTAAATATATATATATATATATATATATATATATATATATATATATACATATAAACACTTTATAACCTCGAATTACTGAAATGTCGAATTTCAGTATCTCGAGACTATAAAGCCAAATGTTAAAATAGCGAAAGGCCATAATCGCGAACTCGAATATATGTTGAATTCGGTTATGACCTTACTGCACGTAATGTCCGGGATTGTGTTTTGATGGTGCGTGGTGCAGTGTGTGGATGTAAGTGTTATGTCAGGTAAGTGTTTTTTAAGGGTTTTTAGTGGGAGTTAGAGTGTGTGTGAGTGTGCTGATGTGTTTGATGTGTGTGTGAGGGATCGGAGAATGTGCGTGTGTGAGTTGGCTTTTTGTTTTGTGTTTGCGATCTCGCAGTTAGTATATATAAGTAGGGGGTATGGGGGTGCAGGGGCTTGCCCCTGCTTATGTGTATGAGTTGTGTATGTGTGTAGTTTTGTTTATTTATGTTGTGATGTGGGTGTTGTGGTGAATGTGTGGTATAGTGTGTGTGTTTTTTTCGGTGTTGTGAATTTCACATTTTTTTTTTGTGTCGGTGTTTTGTGGATTCGGTTTTATAGTCTTGAGATACTGAAATTCGATATTTCAGTATTTCGAGGTTATAAAGTGAATCCATACATATATATATATATATATATATATATATATATATATATATATATATATATATATATATATATATATATATATACACATATACATATATACACACACATACGTAGATATAGAATATATATCTCAACAGCGGATCACGTGACACCAAAGCATTAGACAAGAATGAAAAGGAAACCACATGTGCCTCCTGCATTATGTACTGGTGTTAATATCAAGACAAGTGTGTTTCTGTGCATCATACGGGTTCAGACTGTATTAAGGATAAGATTAGAGCTGCTGACATTACTCACCAGACCTATTGCCGAATGTATGTGTATGTCTTGCCAACCCAGTTTCTTGGCCGATTGTGACATTTATGGCCACTATATAGGAATACAACAAATCATGCTCCTCAACACATCCAGTAGCTAGCCACTCACAGACACCAACACATAGAATATGACTGTCAAAAACACACACCTGTCATGCCTTGGAATAGAACGCCTACCTGTCTATTCTATCACATTACAGCATTATGCAGTTACAGAACACACTACCAAGATTACTGGGACACAGCACTCCTAGAGGTATACTTCTAGGTGGGTGACATCATCAGCAATGGCAAAGTCAGCGATAGGGATTGTATGGAGTGTGAGCAGTCTAAAAGCATTATTCTGTCCCCAGGCAGATGGAGACACACACACAGTTGGCATGGCTGGGATTAGAACACCGACCTAACTACCTTATCACACTACAGCATTACACAGTTACAGAATGCACTACCGAGATTACTGGGACACAGCACTCCCAGAGGTGTACTTCTAGGTGGGTGGCATCATCAGCAATGACAAAGTTGGCGATAGGGATTGTATAGAGTGTGATCAGTCTAAAAACATTATTCTGTCCCCAGCAGATGGAGACACACACACACACACACACACACACACACACACACACACACACACACACACACACACACACACACACACACACACACACACACACACACACACACACACACACACACACACACACACACACACACACTTGGCATGGCTGGGATTGGAACACCGACCTAACTACTTTATTACACTACAGCATTATGCAGTTACAGAACGTGCTATCGAGATTACTGGGACACAGCACTCCCAGGGGTGTACTTCTAGGTGGGTGAAATCATCAGCAATGGCAAAGTCAGTGATAGGGATTGTATGGAGTGTGAGCAGTCTAAAAACATTATTCTGTCCCCAGGCAGACAGAGACACACACACTTGGCATGGCTGGGATTAGAACACTGACCTAACTACCTTATCACACTACAGCATTACACAGTTACAGAATGCGCTACTAAGATTACTGGGACACAGCACTCCCAGAGGTGTACTTCTAGGTGGGTGACATCATCAGCATTGTAAAAGATGGCGATAGGGATTGTATGGAGTGTGAGCAGTCTAAAAGCATATTTCTGTCCCCAGGCAGATGGGGACAAACACACGCCAGTGGTGGGATCAGGACAACTGCCTATCTATGGACCACTATTGCAATACTACATATATACGAGCTGCGCCACAGACACTACACCTTTCAAGACTGTCAATATGACTTTCTAGGAATGCAGACATCAACATGGATGCTGGCAGTTACAATGTGCATACCTGTGAACCTGTGTGTTCAATGTAGGAATCCATCCTGAAGTGGGGTATGGCCATCTGTTGACTGGATGACTACTATCGCTATACAGGGTTACAATGGCAATGCCCATACACATAGAGGCACATAACCGACACAAGGTGTCACTGGGCATGCTCACACACTTAGTAGCACACGGCCATTTGGAATGCACTATGTGTCCATCTACACAATGTTATACTGGGCATGCTCACACCATTTAGTAGCACAGGGCTGTTTTTTATGCACTCTGATTCTAAACATGGAAGGGCACAGTGGCCATGCTATTGCAGTTAGACATGAACAACACACTGTAATGGACTCTGGTGTCGACAGTTGTCATTGTTAGCAGGAATGCTGCACTACATATATCTGACACCGGCCTTCTACACGTCTGCTGCTGTCCATCACCTTAGATGTACTAATCTAAACCTGGCACACTACTACCACCTGTGGTGATGTCCTGCCAGGAGTGGCTACTTCGCCCATATAGTGCTATTCATAGCCGAATGTCCTGAGACCAGGTTAACACCCTGACACCTAGAGGACAACTGCATTGTATGTTTATGCTGAACAGTGCTAGATGTGTAGCGTTCGTAATCACAGCTGCCCAATATAGATCCAACAATGGGGTATACTGACATCTGTGCAGTGAGGAACACCTGGCTGAAGGCTCAGTTGTGCACAATAGCACTACCACCGTATACCTCAGATACAGACATGTGGGCCATAACACAGGTATGGACCGCTCCAGGTGGAGGTGTCCCCACGTACATGAAGGCCACTCACATATACTGATCAGTACACCCTCAAAAGGCATCACAGATGTGTCAGATGCAGATCACAGTGTCAAAAGCCGCATTCTAGGATGGAGCCCTCAGACAGCACCATGTCCTTGGACCAGCAACACACATCCATACATGTGGTAGAACATATAATAGTACAACACCATGTGACCCATGGCCAGTGGACTGTACCTAGCTCTACATCAACTGTGCAGACTACCCATGTACTGACACAGTTGCATCATGTGTTATGCAATGCAGTGATACCACTGTTTGTAACCAGGTTGGCTGTACACATAACAGGGGCCCTGCATCATATACAGCAGTCACACACACACACACACACACACACACACACACACACAAAACACATATGTATGTAGCATAGCTGTTGCTGTCCTTTATGCAGACAGGTGGCTACAGCAATTACACACATGCACATGGAAGGTAGGTCCATGACTGTTGAATGCTAACAGTACATAAGGTGTGATATCAATGTTGACTGAGTTAACATTCCCTCTGTGCTGGTTACCCATGACAACTATCATATCATACAACAGTCCATGTGTCATGTATGTCATCACACATGTCCACCAATTGCAATGCCTACAAACATGGCTAAATGACAGGAATGTAGGACCTACACACATGTACATGTATTGGTGTGCATTCAGCTACCATGTGTGTGCAGTAACTGATGTTTGCAGGTGACGGGTGTCTTACTACAACATGCAATTGCAATGCAGCCCCATCATTGCCAACTGTATATGGTGATATACTGACAGTATGGTAAGATTTACATCAGGTATGGACGGATGTGTGGACATAACTAAGTGGTGGGCCATCTTTGCAGATGGATGTTTGCTGAGGACAGCTCACAGGTGTGTCACAAGAAGTCCTACAATAACATGTGCAAACACTAAGCTATGTTCCTCTTAATTGAAGGGGAACACATACAACTTACACAGCGATCAGGGTGTCACTGACTGTAAATCACTTGACACCTGTAACACTTAAGACCTCCCATGTGCATATATCAGCACAATTGCCAAAGGTACCGTTGGTACACATTGTAATGCGGGCAATACTGCTGCATGTCTGTCATACATATCATAAGATAGCAGGTGTTTGATTCACAGTACTGCCATGTGTATTTGCTTGTGTGTCCATATATGCCACGTATGGTGGGGAATACATCCCAATTGTTACTCACTCTCCTGTACATTGTTGTAGAGATCTGTACATACTGCATTATAGAAAGCAAGACATAGGCAGGGGTGGGGTGTGTATCACACACATGTGAGCTATCTGTATGTGCATGACATAGGTGCATTCAATTGTGGACTCCACAGTGTGTGTTTGTATGTATGTATGTATGGCTGTCTGGCCCATGGAGTGAGGATGTATGTTACCATAGTGAACAGATAGGACCCCTAACCCCTCCAGGTGATGCAATCTACTACCCTGTTGATGCTGTCAATCTTAGACACTACTGACTACCTGTACATGTGTATTCTCTGTGTCACATCATGTACGTGCACAGTACTGTAATGGTGATTACCACATAGGCAGGGGTCCACACCTCAATAGTATCAAGTGTGCATGCGTGTTACAGTGTCGTTGACCCCGTGAGTGTGGGCGTGTTACTGTGTGTCTGAATACATGTGTGCAAATACCTGTGTGTGTGTGTGTGTGTGTGTGTGTGTGTGTGTGTGTGTGTGTGCAGTTGTGTGTTCTCATCCTGTAATGTGAATGTGTATTACTGCTACACAGTGAGGCCTCAAGCTATTAACTGGCCTCTGCTCTTGTCATCAGCTAGACTGCTATGTAAACTCCTCGCCCCATGTAACTGTACCTGTGATGTCACCCAGTATGGATATCACGTCTCTAGCCACTGTAGCTTAGTACACAGCTCCCATGCTCCTGGATCAGTAGATGTGTAGACATCTTTGGAATGTCAGCCTTTCTAACAGTGAGGTTGAAGCTACGAATAGCATGCTGGTATTTCCATACATACCTGTGAGTAGTCCACATTTACACATGGGAAAATAACTGCAAACACTGACAGTCAACAGCACATGCAATTAGGCCTGAAGGTGGGAAGCATGACATCATGACCAACATGCTGTTACTGTTGTTACCAAGACACATACTGTGAACAGAAAACAATGCATTCTAAACCTGTACTACATGGTATGTCTGCTGTGCGTCAACAGTACACAACAATTGTAATCTACACTTATCTCCCTATTCTGTTCATCCCGTGCATCAGACCATATGAGCATGTCCCTGCACTGATCGTGTGGATGACAGGGATGTGGCACAGGCATCATCATATGCACAGGGTGATAATGTTTGCCAGGGGCCTAGGCTGCACCAGTGGATGACATCATGTGTGTGGGTTAGGGCCTGTGATCTAATTGGCCATGTGTGGTTGTTATGCATGTGTGTGTTGCGGTGCCCTACAGATGTTTCTGGTGTGTGTGTATGTGTGCACACAGTTCTGCCATGTGTCTGGCCTACACAGGGGTATTATTGACAGCTCCAGACTGTACAGACCAGGTTTTACAGCTCACAGTGTCTGGCCATGGCCACATGACCTGTGCCTGCTAGGGGTTGCACGGGCACTACCAGGCAGAGGTGCAGATTGGGTACTGTCTGATGACACATGTCCACTGGAACAGTGTCCCTGTTGGGACCATCCAGGGCCATGTGCACATGGCCTGCTGTGTCCTGGTGTGGACAGCACAGCACCAGCTGCACTGCTGCTGATACTGCCACTATGGGAGCAGACATGTGAGGTAGCTCATTCACGTAGACCTGCACCAGGTGACATAGCTGGCCTACATTCACATGCCCTACGCCTCACTCCTACCAGATGTTCCAGCACAGACAGCTCATGCTCACGGATTGTCATGCCATGATCAAGATTCCAACCATGTCACCCAATTGTCTGTCCAAAACCTCAGCAATCTGCTGTTGAGCATTTGCCATTGCCTGGATGTTGTTGTTTAAAGAATGGATAGCAGCCCTCTGAAGCCTCTACCTTCTCTGTTCTGCCATTCAGCACATGCCTGTGCCACCATTACAGCCTGAAACATGTGTCTGGTGACTCCAGCTACTGCACTCTGTCCTGCAGGGGCATGTCGGCCAGAGGTCCTCCTACACGCAGCACTGCCACATGCCTGTGTGGCTCATCTCCAGTCATTTGCCTGACATCATGGTGTGAATACACACTGAGGTTGAGCAAAAGACGATAGTTCCAAACAAAATAGCGTACAAAATGTTTAATTGACCGTTTTCATAAAAAACTTCTTCAGAATAACAAAACACATGTTCAAATCACAATTAAATACAGTAATCACTTAATTGATACTAATTAGATTAATGAGAACCAAATGTTAAAACAATTACTAAAAACAATGTTATTTGAAAAAAGAAAGAAACTACTTTCTTTTTGTCTGTAACTTGTAATTTACGGTGTTTTAAAAAACATTTTACGTTGATGCATTCATTTAGCCCTGGTGGCCTATCAGATTTTAACTTTATTTGCCAGGTTGCTTCCCTTTGTTCCAAATAATTCTTAAGGTCACCTCCCCAAGGATCCAAGGAACAAACTTCTAAAATGGTAAATAGAAATTTTTTATATAAAACACAACCAATAGAATGTTTATATAAGGCATTGGTCATGTCTTTCCGTTTAATGGCATAATTGTGTTCCTTAATACGTGTACTAAGTTTAAATAAGTTTAAGCATAAATAAAGATTTGGACTTATTCAATATTGTAAATTTGACGGACTATATTTTTTCTGATGTTCAACTAAAAGTGTTAAAGTTAGGCTTGAATTTTGTGCCATTGCATCGAGGTAATTATTGTAAAACAGTAGTTGACATTATGAAATTTACCAGAAGGTTAAATTTAACTTATCTGTTCAACCACATAGATGATATTAGTAAGTGTCTTATTAAACCCTCCACCTATAATCCTACGTTACATCAAACCCTAAGAATATTTCAAGAACAATGTATTCAGGATGTTAACAAACATCTTTTTAGGAAAAACATACATATGGATTATAATTTGACATCTATTGAGAGATTAGCTTTACTTGACTTGCAGAAATTGACTGACAAAATAAGATTTATGAAAAGTGACAAAGGGTCCAACATTGTCATTATGACACAGGATAAATATAGGAATTGTATGTTGGATTTATTAAGTAATAGATTTGAATATGAACTTGTCCCTTTACACTTTATATACAGTCAGTTTAAAAAGATACATTCTTTTCTATACGACTGCCTGATGTCTGGACAAATTGCCTTTGAATTGTATGATTTTTGTGTAATTTCTGAGCCAAAAATTGGTGTAATTTTCGGAATTCCGAAAACCCACAAAAACATATTAGAACCTCCATTCAGGCCTATTGTTTCCGCGCCCCATTCAGCCACAGAAGGCATTGCATTAATTATAGATTCTATGTTGGGACCTTTGTTGGAAGTTCAACCTTCATATGTAAAAGATTCATGGCACTTTCTTAGTAAATTAAGTGATTTTTTGAACAACTTTTCCTTTAATGTTAAAACTCATACTATTATTACTATTGATGTAGTGTCTCTTTATACATGCATTCCCCATGACCACGGAGTGGAAGCAGTCCGTAGTTTCTTATGTCAGAAACGAGTTTTTTCTACTTCCGTTATTAATACTATTTGCTTATTACTTGAAATTATTTTGGACAATAATTTTTTTCTGTTTGGGAATCATTACTACAAACAGATTAAAGGTGTAGCGATGGGTTCTCCAGCTGCCCCGGCATACGCCAATACAGTGATGGCTTGGTGGGAAAATGAAATTATCCCATTATTGAAAGAAAAATTTCATGTTAAGTTTTATTGCCGATTTGTTGATGACCTGTTTTTCATTTTGCAAGGAGGACCCGACATAGTTGATCAATTCATGGGTTTTATAAACTCTTTTTCTGAATTTTTGAAGTTTACAAAAGGAGATGTTGGAAGTGCTGTTAATTTTTTGGATATTCACTTATGGTGGGACGATACAGAAAATAAATTTCAAAGCAATATACATCGTAAAAGCACATTTACAAACGGGTATTTACATCATTCTAGTGGACATCCAAAGTACATGATTAACAATATTCCCAAGGGACAATTTATACGGGCAAGTCGAATGACTACTAGAGATGATGACTTAGTTGCTGAATTTGACTTTATTATTGAATTATTCTCTAAGAGAGGTTACGACCCCCATTTTCTAGTCGATACAGCTAAAGGAATTTCTGATAGACGTTATACAGACTTTCCTCCGATTTTAACTTGTTCAAGTAACAACATTAGTGGTTTAATATCTTCCCACTGCACTAAACCAGTTAAATCTTCTTTAACTTGTTCTTTTGAAATGTGTGCGGATAGTAAGGATTTGTGTACCATTTTGGAAAACAACTGGAAAATTATTAAAGGCAACCCTGAAATTTCTCAGGTTTTAGGAGATAAACCAAGATGTGTTTTTCGCAACGAATATAATTTGAAAAATATTCTAGAAAAGGGTCAAAAAGCAGTTAACATTAGTGTATCAACTAAACGTGGGATGCATTGTTGCCACGGATGTACTGCCTGTAGGTTTATTTTGGTTAGTCCATATATTTCTGTGTGTTCCATTCCTTATACTATTGAAGTACCTGGTTTAGTCCATTGTAATACTACCAACGTTGTATACATCTCATTTTGCTCTGGGTGTTCAGCATTTTACGTTGGGATGACCACCAGGAAACTTAGTACACGTATTAAGGAACACAATTATGCCATTAAATGGAAAGACATGACCAATGCCTTATATAAACATTCTATTGGTTGTGTTTTATATAAAAAATTTCTATTTACCATTTTAGAAGTTTGTTCCTTGGATCCTAGGGGAGGTGACCTTAAGAATTATTTGGAACAAAGGGAAGCAACCTGGCAAATAAAGTTAAAATCTGATAGGCCACCAGGGCTAAATGAATGCATCAACGTAAAATGTTTTTTAAAACACCGTAAATTACAAGTTACAGACAAAAAGAAAGTAGTTTCTTTCTTTTTTTAAATAACATTGTTTTTAGTAATTGTTTTAACATTTGGTTCTCATTAATCTAATTAGTATCAATTAAGTGATTACTGTATTTAATTGTGATTTGAACATGTGTTTTGTTATTCTGAAGAAGTTTTTTACGAAAGCGGTCAATTAAACATTTTGTACGCTATTTTGTTTGGAACTATCGTCTTTTGCTCAACCTCAGTGGCTTTTGTTTTATTGGTTTTTGGTTGCTCTTTCCTTTACTGGTTTTCCTGTGGTGCCATGACTGAGGTAGGAGACGATCCGTTGTTGAATGTCACCATTCATCCCACACCTACTAGTGGGGATAGTAATCTGAACAACATAAACAGTTTACTTGTCTCTACTTTGATTGATATCAAAGGCTCCCTGAAGTTCTTAGTAGAGAACGCTACTAAAAAATCTGGTAAATCCAATAATCAATGTTCAAGTTCACCAGCGGACTATTACGAGGAGATGGATACAGTAGTTGATTTGGGCGGCATCGTAGATGTTGAAGCGGCCGATGATGACGTCGCTTTCCGTGGAGACGGTTTTCATCTACACGCCAAGAATTCCGATGGATCATCTATAGACGAATTGCTTGTTTTATCTGAAAATCCGTTTGGAGGCAACATTTTACAGCAGAAAGAAATACATGAAAACTTTTTTGGGACACAACAGGAACATTTATTGCGACTGTTAAAAAGATACAGGTCGGTAAACATCGAAAACTGTTATTTTATGCGATGCATAGAGTTAAACATCATACCGAAGGGTCTGATGTTTTTTAAGTGTCCCAATGGTGTCAACGTTAACAATCCGTTTTTCCAGGACTTAGTAAATTTTTTTACTGAGTCCGGAATATGCTTTTTGAGAATGTTGATTGATAACAACAAACAAAAGTTGACTGATTTGAGAAAGGAGATTGTTGATTTAGAACAGCGTTTAAAGACCGCTGTGTCTTTACAAAAGTTTGAAACTTTAATGTATCAGTTTTCTAGCGAACTTGAGAAACATTCAAACGAAGTAACACTTCGTAAACAGCAAAAAATATCCCGTGACGTAGCTTTGTTTAAGAACAAGACTGCTTTTAACCATTTTGCTAAAAATACAACAAAATTTGGTCCAAAGGACAAACTTGGTCCCATTTCTGTTTCTAATAAGAAACCTTATAATTACAGTACAGGTTCCACTACCTTTGGAAACCAGTCTACGACTTTTAAAGACAAGTTACCAAACGGGCCCAATGTACGGACTTTTAACAGAAGCAACGAGGTTGGTAATTCTGATTTTTTTGGCACTGCTTCTGTTAATAACAATGCCGGTAAATTGGTCATTAATAATGATACCCCTGACGAACATTCTACCGGGGGTGACACAGTGAATGTTGTTCCTATTGACAATACAAAGAGTAACCCATTATCTGATTCAGGACCTGCTGTCGTTTCAAAAAGAAATCAGGGAAACTACAACAAGAAGACTGTTTTTACTCGTAGTCGGACTTTTTTGGGGTCAACGTCCTCAGGGGAGGAAGCATAAATAAAGACTTGGACTTATTCAATATTGTAAATTTGACGGACTATATTTTTTCTGATGTTCAACTAAAGGTGTTAAAGTTAGGCTTGAATTTTGTGCCATTGCATCGAGGTAATTATTGTAAAACAGTAGTTGATATTATGAAATTTACCAGAAGGTTAAATTTAACTTATCTGTTCAACCACATAGATGATATTAGTAAGTGTCTTATTAAACCCTCCACCTATAATCCTACGTTACATCAAACCCTAAGAATATTTCAAGAACAATGTATTCAGGATGTTAATAAACATCTTTTTAGGAAAAACATACATATGGATTATAATTTGACATCTATTGAGAGATTAGTTTTACTTGACTTGCAGAAATTGACTGACAAAATAAGATTTATGAAAAGTGACAAAGGGTCCAACATTGTCATTATGACACAGGATAAATATAGGAATTGTATGTTGGATTTATTAAGTAATAGATTTGAATATGAACTTGTCCCTTTACACTTTATATACAGTCAGTTTAAAAAGATACATTCTTTTCTATACGACTGCCTAATGTCTGGACAAATTGCCTTTGAATTGTATGATTTTTGTGCAATTTCTGAGCCAAAAATTGGTGTAATTTTCGGAATTCCGAAAACCCACAAGAACATATTAGAACCTCCATTCAGGCCTATTGTTTCCGCGCCCCATTCAGCCACAGAAGGCATAGCATTAATTATAGATTCGATGTTGGGACCTTTGTTGGAAGTTCAACCTTCATATGTAAAAGATTCCTGGCACTTTCTTAGTAAATTAAGTGATTTTTTGAACAACTTTTCCTTTAATGTTAAAACTCATACTATTATTACTATTGATGTAGTGTCTCTTTATACATGCATTCCCCATGACCACGGAGTGGAAGCAGTCCGTAGTTTCTTATGTCAGAAACGAGTTTTTTCTACTTCCGTTATTAATACTATTTGCTTATTACTTGAAATTATTTTGGACAATAATTTTTTTCTGTTTGGGAATCATTACTACAAACAGATTAAAGGTGTAGCGATGGGTTCTCCAGCTGCCCCGGCATACGCCAATACAGTGATGGCTTGGTGGGAAAATGAAATTATCCCATTATTGAAAGAAAAATTTCATGTTAAGTTTTATTGTCGATTTGTTGATGACCTGGTTTTCATTTTGCAAGGAGGACCCGACATAGTTGATCAATTCATGGGTTTTATAAACTCTTTTTCTGAATTTTTGAAGTTTACAAAAGGAGATGTTGGAAGTGCTGTTAATTTTTTGGATATTCACTTATGGTGGGACGATACTGAAAATAAATTTCAAAGCAATATACATCGTAAAAACACATTTACAAACGGGTATTTACATCATTCTAGTGGACATCCAAAGTACATGATTAACAATATTCCCAAGGGACAATTTATACGGGCAAGTCGAATGACTACTAGAGATGATGATTTAGTTGCTGAATTTGACTTTATTATTGAATTATTCTCTAAGAGAGGTTACGACCCCCATTTTCTAGTCGATATAGCTAAAGGAATTTCTGATAGACGTTATACAGACTTTCCTCCGATTTTAACTTGTTCAAGTAACAACATTAATGGTTTAATATCTTCCCACTGCACTAAACCAGTTAAATCTTCTTTAACTTGTTCCTTTGAAATGAGTGCGGATAGTAAGGATTTGTGTACCATTTTGGAAAACAACTGGAAAATTATTAAAGGCAACCCTGAAATTTCTCAGGTTTTAGGAGATAAACCAAGATGTGTTTTTCGCAACGAATATAATTTGAAAAATATTCTAGAAAAGGGTCAAAAAGCAGTTAACATTAGTGTATCAACTAAACGTGGGATGCATTGTTGCCATGGATGTACTGCCTGTAGGTTTATTTTGGTTAGTCCATATATTTCTGTGTGTTCCATTCCTTATACTATTGAAGTACCTGGTTTAGTCCATTGTAATACTACCAACGTTGTATACATCTCATTTTGCTCTGGGTGTTCAGCATTTTACGTTGGGATGACCACCAGGAAACTTAGTACACGTATTAAGGAACACAATTATGCCATTAAACGGAAAGACATGACCAATGCCTTATATAAACATTCTATTGGTTGTGTTTTATATAAAAAATTTCTATTTACCATTTTAGAAGTTTGTTCCTTGGATCCTAGGGGAGGTGACCTTAAGAATTATTTGGAACAAAGGGAAGCAACCTGGCAAATAAAGTTAAAATCTGATAGGCCACCAGGGCTAAATGAATGCATCAACGTAAAATGTTTTTTAAAACACCGTAAATTACAAGTTACAGACAAAAAGAAAGTAGTTTCTTTCTTTTTTTAAATAACATTGTTTTTAGTAATTGTTTTAACATTTGGTTCTCATTAATCTAATTAGTATCAATTAAGTGATTACTGTATTTAATTGTGATTTGAACATGTGTTTTGTTATTCTGAAGAAGTTTTTTACGAAAGCGGTCAATTAAACATTTTGTATGCTATTTTGTTTGGAACTATCGTCTTTTGCTCAACCTCAGTGGCTTTTGTTTTATTGGTTTTTGGTTGCTCTTTCCTTTACGTGTGAATACACACCTTCCATATCCACCACACTTTCTTGTTCCAAGCTACCACATGCCAACTGTCCTTCCTCTTTGTCTGTTGGTGATGGGGTATGCATTGGCATGAGATCTGTGTGGGGGGATGAGGGGGATATAGGTGGAATGGCAAGCAATGGCACAGATTCAGCCCCTGACAACCCTGCCTGTGCCTCAAGCATATGTTCATCATCACTGTGTTGGACATGGCTTTATGTAAGGTAGGCATCATGCTACATAGTGGAGATAAGGATTGTGAAGGCTGGTGTCAGCCATCCAAACATGGCCAATACCCCTTAAAGGTGATATGTGATCCGATATAGGTCACTTGAGTGATGAGTATGGCTGAACAATAATCACTATATTCATGGATGGCACCCTGTCATGACTAGGGTTGCCACTTATGACTACCTAATAGGCTTGGTGATGTCACTAGCTCAGGGAGGTAAACTGCACAGCATCATCCCTTACACACAGTGTCCATTATGTTGACCACTGCTTAGGTGGTAGTTCATGGGTACAGGGTTATTAACCTAGTGGTGACAATGCAATATGCAGCTGTCAGATTGTGCACATATGTCACACACCTCACCCACAAAGCTCCTTCTGTATGTTGTCCACAACACTGAGTCAGCTATTGCTCTTAGGTCATAGCCATTCACATACTTACATAGGCAGATGCCTCCCGTTTGTCTGTGTGGTATGGGCTACAATGAGGGGGGAGTACAACAAATTAACCCTGTTTTACTGTAGCTGGCATTGGTGTGATATGCACATATTAATCAGACACCTTCTGTAGTGTTGGTTCTGTCAACAGTCTACTGGCAGAACACTCCTGTGACATACAAATGTACATCTAGTATACTGAGTGTAGGTGGGACACAGTATGGGTGATGATGTCCTATGATCTGTCACAGGTATGATACGCAGTGTGAAATCATCTGTACTGTCATCTACATCTGTACTGCTAACAACATATATGTTGATTAAGGTTCATGGCCTTTCAGACCAGACTCAGCAGGGTAGTAGTGCAGTGCCTCCCATTATGAGTGGTGTCTCCACTTTGTGGTTTGTGATAACTGTTGGTGTGCACCATTCAGTGTTTTCACAGACTGACATTAAGCTATGTTTTACATGATGTGCATGTGTAGAGCAAACTGTTTTGCCATATATGTGTGATACAACCAGGGATGTGGACAGGTCCCATGCAGCCCGAGTGCACCTTGAACCATCATAGTTATGGTTACAGGGGCTCTGTAGTGTACATGGATATATGATTGTGTACCTGCTGGGGGGCAGTGTGTTTATGTTATCCAACACCCTATCTATATTGCTTATTCATGCTCAGCACTTGTTCAGAACATGTAAGCACTACATGAGCTATTAATTACTATAGCACTCAATCCTCTTCATTACCTATAGGTAAACACTGTTTGTACTTACATTTCCCGCTTGCTTAGAGTAAAACAGCTCTTGTACACACTTTCCTTACTTATCTAGTGGGAAATAGTTATATATGCAGGCATGTTCAAGTGTCAATTTCCAGTGTTCTCGCCTGTCTATATGATGAATATGGGCATCATGAGGCAATATAGAAATTGTCTCGTGTACACAGTCAATACTCCCCTCCTAACATGCAACACTACAACCTGTGGGAGATGCACATATCTAGCCATGCTGGAGGTAAAGCTCTCTCCAACCCAGACTGAACCTGACAGTCATGTGGGGAAGTTAAACATTTGCACCACACCACACTCATCACATAGTCTCACTAGATCTTCACTACCACAGGCCACACATAGAAAGACAACAACATTTGCGGAGCCTCTCAATACTACTCTGGCTAGGCAACAGAGAACTACAAAGCAGAAATGCAGGCAGCCCCCTATCCCCCAACACAACACCAATTACTTATAGCCCACAGACTCAGTGTGCCCATCAACCACAGCCAATAGGGCGAAATAACGTACCCAACACACTAGTCATAGGTGACTCTATAGGCGGTCACACTGATGTCCCACTAACCAGGCTACACAAGGAGATAGTTACTGTCAGCTGCCTGTCAGGTAACAGGATCCGCAACATAACCTATGCACTCAGGTCACTCCTCAACAGGTACAATATGACTGTGTCATTGTCCATGTTAGTGTGAATACCCTGAGATGTACCTTCCTGGACTACATGTAAAGATACATTGAATAGCTCTTTGATCTTGTAGCCCAGGCAGGTATCACCCTAGCCCTGAGTAGCATTCAGCCATCATCCAGACTGATAATGCAGTACAAGGACAAAATGATTTACTTCAATAATTGGCTATGCTTCTGGTGTCATTCCCCTTTTGGTATGTACCTCACAAGACATCTACAACTGGAAAGGCCACAGAAATACCTCACAAAGAGTATTACCGGTCACAAAGAGATGCCCTATGCAGACCATCTCAAAAAACGGCAGCTTTACTCCGTTGCATATCGCCTACTCAGAGGCGATCTCTGCCTAACACACAAAGCTATGTCAAACCCAGAGCTTTAAGACATGCTCCACTTAAAGAAATCCCAATCCCTACGAGCTACATGCTCTAGGGACCTAAACCTCATCACCACAATAAACAGAACATGCTGGAGGGATAGATTCCTGTCCCAGAGACTTCCCATACTCTGGAACAAACTACCTATCTATATCAAACAAATCTCCTCATTAGCACTGTTCAAGACAAATCTTGATGATTGGATGGGAGATGGGAAATTCACCCCGGGGATCACTTCTGTGGCTCTGCTTGACAGTGGCACAGGAAAATAATTTTCTTGGATGGGGAAAGCCAGGGTACCTTTGGCTAGGTTTATATAGGCCCTAGGGCCAATAGCCTAGTACCTACCTATGAACCTATGAACCTATGAAGCTATTACATGTCCTTTATGCATGGATAATTGACTAGCTTTTCCATTTCAATTAGCTATCATGCTGATACACTGTCTGGTGACTACAAGTCATATGTATCCTGTTATTGTGTATTGTACATGCCAATAGACATACCTGATGTTTGCATAACATAACAGTAATGCTATGTAAAATGTTAGACATATCTACCTACAATACTGTACATTACACATTTTTGCCACAATATCCCACAATGCAAATCATAATTGCACAGCAGGACCACCTTAGACATGTTATTCTCAGTTATATGCCCATACATATGCCTACTGTTACAGTATATCAACATATACTATCCCCTGTTATGGCACGTACTTGTTGGACCAACCCTGCCAATGACAGTGGCTGGTGTGGAATTGTTGTGTTCAAAGTCCTTGTATAGCATCCCTTGCTGTGTATGAGGTATTTACCTTGTGGCCTACAGCAGTACACACAATTTCTACGAGCGTTACTATGCTCAACAATACATCACTACATAATACCTTTTCCCACTATATGCATTGCATACACTTTAATTATTACAGAACAGGTACTACATACACTGACATACTGAGTGTTCTACATACCTTATTAGTAACCCGAGTTGTCATTGACGGTAATATAAATCCTAATCGTTTTGTGTTGCAATCCTCGTTGTAACATTTTTCTGGTATGTACAGATGGTTTGAATGTATGACAAGCCATCCTTTTATACTTAGATATTAGTAACATGTGGTATCCTGCCACCAATTGGTGTTCCGGAATAGATGATTACATGCACATCAGCTGTGCAGCTACTCCATTAGCCAATGACATGGCAACAGTGGTGTATAACTGAATACTCCACTTGGGTGTTGTTCCTTTGCCCTACCTTCAAGGAAGTCAGCCTGGATGTGTTGTTTGTGATGAATTGCAACAGCTATATGGAGACACACAGAGATATATTAACTTCATGGCCCCCGTGGATTGTGTGTAATGGCTAGAGGATGTAGTTCTACGTGTGAGTCTAGCTGTTATATTTCTGAACATCGCTACTTCTGCAGGGTTTGTACCTGATACATCTGCAAATGTTTAGGTCTGGCAAGGATGTTTGTGCAGCTCAAGACTGTGTGGCTATGCATAGAACATTAGGTGTTTTGAACTGTGCTCATCTGACATCTTTGGTATACTGTACATGCGTATCATACTGTGCTGTTAATCAGTAATTGGTAACACTTCCTGGTGTACGCACAGCCGTCTGATATGGGGATGATTGCCACCAAACCCTGTAACATCGGCGTCTGTTCCATTGTACAACAGCAATGATTTCACATAGGGCCATTATAGTGTGTCTCTGACAAGGTATGTTAAGCCTTCTGCAGATGTCATAGAGTGAGTGGATGTTTGTGATGTTATTACAGTATGTATTGCAATTGTTTTGGGTGTGGGGGAGATGTAGGTGGGTGTACATAGCAGATGCAAGTGTGTAGGAACTGCATTTATACATATTCGATATGTGTGTGAGGGCTCCTTCCCTATTTGAAGACCTATCCTTTAGTGGACTAATACTATGGTAATTGCAGGCTGATTCATTAAGCCATTGTCAATCGGTTCCTGTATAGCATGCAGGTGACGTTGGTCCTTCAATCCCTTTGGAAATACATCGGTATGTAATGAAATGTTGCTACATAAAAGTTGTCTCGTGTATTTCTGTCACAGATATTTGCACTCATTGGAGTTGTGTTGGTGACTGAACCTCTCAAATGGCCATAGTAGGACATTTGCAGGACACACATCAGGTTTTAGAGGCCAGCACATACCCAAGGTCAGTACAAAGTATAGAACTTTACATAAATGCCTATATAAAAGCTTATTCTTGTAGTGGTTTACTTGCTTATCCTGTTTCTTGTTACATGTAGGTATTTTATACACAGATGACTATTTTATGCAACAATTACATTAAATATGGAACATGCCAAATGTCTCGAGACTGTAGGACATTAGTATTTGTACTCATTTTTGTCAGGACACTACTGCACATAGAGGGACTGCCCCTCGCAAGGTGGGACAGGTGGTAACCCTATCTTTGGCTCATGTCCATAGCACATATTTGTAATAATGTATAGACATATATACTCTCCATATCCTTTGTTCATAATGTTCGGTTGTGGCAGAATGTGCGATTGCTATGCTCCATGTTATACACATATTTGAAGACTTCAACAGCTGTATACGGCATACCCATGGATTTAGGAATGCACACAGGTCCAACGGCCACATTACCTTTCCCAGACTCCCAAACCCCACTATACCGTACACTCAAACTAGTGACAGTCAAACTCCCGGAACTAACACAAACACAGAACACACACACGTGCACACATACACACTGCTACCCATCACATCCAAACAAACCATCCTACACTATGTATGGCCAGGTGGCCTTGCCCCCATACACCCCCCATGTGGATGGCTGCACACCCCACACCACACCTACTTTAATAATCTACCTCCGAGATAGCACAAACAGACACATGAAACAAACCCACCAACACACAATACAGTCCCCCGGAAACACACACACCACACTCAGAACACACACTTACACACACTACACAGTACCTACGTGAACCACAGCACTAGAAGCACTACCTAAATGTCCCTTAACATTGTGATAATAGTACTCGCGGTTCTGGTGTTTCAGTAGTGTGGTCTTTCGGTCTTTAAGCCTCATGATTACGCATGTCGGTATGTAAAGCATTCGGTATTTGGTAGTATCCTATTTATATGTACCTCCACGGTTGTGTAGATGTTGTTAACCTATCTATATATTTGCATATATATGTATATCCATATATATTGACATATATCTCTCTATCACCCTTTCTCTCTATATATTTTATATATATATATATATATATATATATATATATATATATATATATATACAGAGAGAGAGAGAGAGAATACACCTTTCATTGGGTACATGGCGGTGTATACTATTTCCCGAAGTCCACCCTTTTGTGTTTTAACCTGTCACAATACACACCTGCCGTTGGTACATCTCAGGTAGCTTAGTGGTAGGTTATTGTGAAGATTGTGTACATGGTTGCGTGTTCTACTCCTGGCAGTGGTCGTTTTACCTCTCAGAGCAGGCACTATTAGTAAGGGTAAATAATGCACATTTCAGCAGTTCTGGGCAGCTTTGCCCGTGATTTGCATGATATTCAGCAAAGGTTAGACCTGTGATGCGCATATCCATGTAGTCATGTTTAAACACTGCTTACCAGTGCAAAAACCCACTAACATGTGCTTAAATGTGCTTTAATGACTTGCATCCAACATCCATTATTTGGGACATCAGAATTACATAACAGCCCTTGCAGGTTGTGGAACCGGGACCATGAACGACACAGTCAGTGGCTTTACCACTGGGGCATCTGGGATATGTACAAATTTTATGGTGTTTAGTATGTAGAGTGTACTACGGCTGTTCCTCAATACTGCAAACAAATGTGTAACTCAGTTGGTGTACATATGGATGATACCTGTTAATGGTATGTCCAAGTGAGGCTTAATGGATATGCTCCAGCTATGGGAAGCCATGTCACAGTGAGCCACACACTGTAATGAGCTATACCTTGCCACAACCATAATTGGAGAATACTGGGGTGACAGATACCTGTCATGGGTACTCTCCATGCTTTGGAACTACATCCCTGATTACATTATATGGAGCCCCTCATTAACACACCAGGGAATCCTTGCAGAGTGGGTGAGGAACAGTGGTTACACCCCAGGGATCCTGCAATTGGCTCTGCTCCACAGAGGGACAGTTAGTTAATCAATGGGGTGGTGAAAGCAGACACATTTTGGCTAGGCTTATGAATGACATCTGACAGTTAGGCATGTACCTCTCGATGTACCTAGGAACCTATACATACAGTATCAACACATGCTGTTAGCTTAATTTACTGTTCAGGTATTGACTTACCTTGTGCCAATAGCAATTGTGTGCGCAATAGTTGAGGGCTGCCTATGTAGGATGCACACAGTAGACCACCTATACATGACAATTTACAGGTGGTCGTGTGTGTGTGCCATCCATGTTTACTGTGTGTGCAGATGGAGAATTGTGTCCATAGGGGCCTACATTGTCAGTGTATGTGCTATACGTTCCCTCTTTGCCAAGGCATGGGCATACTGGGCATGCCTCCATCTGCCTACTGGGGCTGGCACAGGGTGTTCGTGGTCTCAATCCCTCTGTGCCTGTGGTGCCCTTGAAAACTGTGGTGGACTGTGAGGGCCTTCACTATTATGTGCCTGCTGCAGCTGTTTCTGCAGGATCATATTATGTAGCATGGCACATACTATGAAGATGTGGGCACACGTGCCTGGAGAATACTGCAAGGCTCTACCAGATATGTCTAAGCAATGGAACTGTGATTTCAGCATCCCAAACACACACTCTATGATCATTCTGGTTTGTGCGTGTGCCTGATTATGGCGTTCTTGCATGGGTGTGTGTGCATTTCTGATGGGAGTCATCATCCACAGCTCCAGTGCATAGCCAGCATCCCCCACAAGGTGGCCATATGGGATATCCCCCCTGATAAATACCTGATACAGCTGTAAGGCATGCCAGATGTGGGAGTCATGGTAGCTTCCAGGGCTGCCAGCACACAAATCCATGATAATGCCCTGGGCATTGCACATGACCTAGCAGTTGATGGAGTGGTATCCCTTGCGGTTTATGTAGCGCCTATCATACTCACTGGTTGGTGACTTGATGTGTATGTGCATGCAGTCTATTACATCCAGTACCTCCAGGTAGTCTGCCACAAGGTGGAAGAGGTGCATATTGCTGGCCAACTCCTCCTATGTTCAGGGGAAGTATATATGCTCATTGGCATGTGGTAACATGGCATCCAGGAACTGGTGGAGTACCCTGGATGCTGATACCTGTGAGATCCCCATGATATCTCCAGTTGGCCTTTGAAAGGTACCTGTGGCTAGTATTCTCAAGCTTACACATACCTTCATGTCCACTGGGATGGGTTTCCCTCTGTTGTTTCTGGCTCTGAGGCGTGGCTGGCACAGCTCAATGATTTGCTGTATGGTGTCTCTGTCCACCCTGTAATGCTCTACTATCTCGAGATCATCCAGCCCCTGGTAGGTTACCCTTGGTCTGAACACTCTTCTCCTCCTCCGGTGCCTAAGGTGGTTGTCAGCATCATCCTCCACATCACCTTCAGTCTCCAACACATGCTGATGAATCAAAGCTATGGCAGCTCCCAACATGTACATTTTAAAAGTTCCCCATCTGTTTACACCAATGGTGCAATGTTTGGGAATACACAAGTGTGTGTGTAAGGTGCCTAAACACTTTATACTATTGTGCTTTGGAAGCTGATGATGTCTTAGGGTGTGAATGTACAATCCGAGCTGCAGGGTATCTTACTTATGGGTTTTACCGCAGGTCCTGCTATTGCGGGGCCTTTGGTGTTGAATTACACTTGGCTGCTGTGGATCATCTCTTGCCCTTGCCTTCATTTTTCAAACCGAATCCCCTCCCATTGTCAGGCATGCATCCAGCAGCCTGCTTTCTTGTTTTGTACTTTCCCAACCCAGGATTGTGTTGCAAAATGTGTTCTGTAACCGATCTACTGCAGGTTTGCTTTGTTCTGCTGTGACAATTCTCTTTTCTTTGCAATCCGGCACTTCCCCTTTCCTGTTCTGCAGGTTGCTGCTAGCAGCCTTGTTAGCTACCGTCAATGGCCCACTGTGAGTTAATAGGTGTTAATTACCCAGTTGTACTCCAATTACCCTGCTGCAGCATTTCCTTACTGTCTTCCTGTAACCTTCCTGTTTCAGCTGTGGTGCGCGCCATGCGCAGCCATTTACCGGGTTTCGAGTGCATTGTCATCCGCGTGCACATGTGCTTTTGGTCACCTTGTGTGTTCTCAGCTAAGCAAAGCTATGGCTACACCCACACCCCTATCCTGCGACTTTGCTTAGCAATGGGCAACCCGGATTAGCAATGCTCCAATGTGCTTATAGCTATGGTGGCACACCCCTCTGCTGATGTCATGTATACCTCCAGGCCACTCCTTGGTGTTATACTGCTACGTCATGTGGTACAGCCTTATGCCGGCAAGACATTTGCGATTCAGTATTACTTGCCTCATTTGCATGGCATTGACTACTAATTCCTAGTTACCGCGCCGAACACTGTCACAGACCCTTAGCAACCCTTGCGCCTTGGTTGTGATGTAGCATGCATACCATTGACTATTATGGTGAAATCATGATTTGTGTTACCTTGCAGTTTTATGACATGTATATATATTTTCCTTGTGCTCCCATTTGCGCACCCATGCACTGCGGTTGTACTTTGCGTTAGTGTGGCCATGACATTAAATGTTATTTTTTTATGTGTTGAGCGTGTTTTTTATGCCATTGGCTGTATATTTAGCCATTGGTATATGTTAACTTTGTAATACGTAAGTTTGTTCAGCTTTCATGGCTCCGATGTTCTGTTTGAAAAAATGTAAACCTTTTTTTGGTTTAGATTTGTGTATGCTTACGCTACACCTGCACCACTTCACGAATCGCTATGTGCCTTCATTTGCATGCTGCACTACTGCACATAGGGTGATTAGCATACATGCACCGAGAGCTGCACAGCTCTGGCGTACGCTGGCAGTGCACATAGAATCGGCTCATACCTGAATCACTCGGCGGCCATATTTGGTGTTAGAACACCTATGCTATGACTGCGCCTGGCACAAGTTTCATGAATCCCAGGGGATAAGAATCTTCTAGAATTGTTTCAGACCAACATCTCCTAAATATACAAGAATAATTTTACCATAAGTCAGAATCTTAGAATATCAGCTGAGATTTATTAATGTCATAAAGACATATAGATTTGTGGTAGTAAGTGGTTGTTGGGAGGGGAGGCAGATGAGGCAGATTACATGGCATGTATTTATATTCTACCTAAAGCTACTACTATTATAGAGCTTAGGTGAAATTGTGGAGAAATAATAAGCTTTCAGCAGGGAAAATTATTTATGGGGGTTACTGGAACCTAATATGTGACAGAAAGGATGTATCGGGGGAATCTATAAAGGAAAATAAAACAAAAGAGGGGTCCCAAATGAAATGTCAACACTCAAAATGCCAAATGCCAACAAGATGGAAAAAAGATTAAAAATACAGGAGAAGATCACCCTTCTCCTTTAATCTTCTTTTTTTTCAGGGAGGCAAGCCCCCTGTACCCCCTGAACTATACCTTGGAGGAAAAGGGAATATTTTTGGAAATAGCCATCTTGGATTTAACATATATATATATATATATATATATATATATATATATATATATATATATTGGCCATTCTGTCTCCATGATTTGGGACTTGTTCTAGCAGGTCCTGACATTTCAAAGGGTTACAAGAAAACAGAAGAGATTTCTGAAGACATATATGAGAATATTTGATATGGAAGTTGTAAATTCAATGGTAGGATCTCAGAATTTACAAATTATTCACCAGGGTGCATTGTTTCGGTTAGAATGGATAGAAAATATGTCTAACAGGAGCCTTTGCATTTAACTGAAACCAGGACGCGTGTACATTTTTGTGTGTCAGCTCATGTAATGGTGCAGAAAGCTCACTGAAATCTGGGATGGACTTTCCTAAATAGTCGGCCATGCCTAGAAAACATTGCAAAACACTTTGAGTGCTATGACGCATGTTTGGCAACTGAAAATAATTTAAACAAATTTAAGTACCTTCGAATAACTGCTGACCTGTTTGCGAGTTCACTCCTGTATATTACTCCACTTCTAACTTCTTGCCTCATGGTTTGTGAGCTGCTTCATCTTTGGATACTATTCTGATACCATGTCGCATGTCTTGTGTATTCAAATGACAAAATATATATTCCTCTCCTTTCACATTTTTATATGCTATATTCAATATTATAATGAATTTTACTTGTCATCCAGACATCTACTTTTTTAGGGAAAGAAATTCCACAATAACATCTATTAATGTATTTATTTATTTATTTATTTATTTATTTGTATATTTATATATGTATCCATTCATTTTTAACTACTTATTTATACATTTATATAGTCCATTTGGCTTGGATAGAAGATTTATACATAAAGATGGTTTTAACATTTTTTTCTTATAAGCAAGTTTTATTTACACATGTAATTTTAACAAACTGCCACTAGATGGCATTCATTATGGTGGATTTTCTGGTCTATTTAATGTGTCCTTGAAAGTTTTACAAGTTTTATATGTTTTAACTATATTAATACTAAAAAGATTTATAAAATACTCTTTAAACAAAGGTTTCAAAGTGAATACCAATGTGGCTAATTTAATCACATTAAGAATTAACAGAAGGAAAAATGTTTTTTTAAAATGGGGTTGAACTTTTTTCACTTCTGTTTTCTCCTACCCCTGTTTTAAATTTTACTAATTGATATACTAAATTGAATCAACTAATTAAATAGAAAGGTATAAAAAGCAAAGCTAGGAGGTAGTAAATTATCTGATGAAGTCTGTAATAGGACGAAAACGTATGGAAAGAACAGCGTTTATGCTTTTTCTTGTGGTGGATATTTATTCTTGTTCCAGTTTGTTATTTGTGTCCTGTCAGCGTTTTGTAAGTGGAGTGAGCAAATAAAACTGTGTTTTAACTGAAGACCTCCAGTATTTCCATCTACTTTTTTGGCTTTTTTGGTGTATTCAAATGAGACACTGAGACATGGGATGGGTTCAAGTAATTTATTGTACATAAACACATCAGGAGCGGTAACTGGAACATATACTTCAAACTTCATAGGCTTACTGACTGACTCATTTCTTTAAGCACACTCACATGTGCATCGCCATTCAAACTTGCATTCCCACTGAATGACTATACAAAAATGGCACTGATCTCGCACATGCTCAGTAACTTATATGCATATGATCTCTGACTACAGGGGCTGACTAGGTACAAAATACACACTGATCTACAGACGGTTACTCTCTTACAAGCCAATGGTGGATTTAGGCATGGGCGCAGGGGTGCGCGCCGGCCCCATTTAAAATTTTTTTTTCCCCGCGCCGGCCCCTTTTAAAACTTTTTTTTGGGGGGGGATCCTTTTCCGCACAATCCTGTGACGTCATCCTGCCAGGAATGCATCTAACACACAACGGAGATGCAAATCATGTGATTGGAGGTTGCAGTCAGCAGATTTGTTTTTAGAACGATCATTCCCAACTGCATCTCCATTATGTGTATTGGTGAGAAGCGACTTGTGATAATTGCTAACCTGAGACGGCTTAGTTTTAAAGAGAAATACAAGAACTGTGATCTGCTCTGACTGCTAAGATAAAATTTGCTAATTATTTTATTTTTATTTTATTGATGCATACCAACTCGCCGCCAAAAAAAAATGGTACAGTTGAGCCAGCTGCGTTTGGCGAGCAATGTCTCAAAAATACAGATTACAGTTCAAAATTAACAGTACTTTTCAAGCAATAAGTAGCTGTTGTCACTTAATATGGGTATTGGTTAAGACATTTTTTGGGTATTTTATGAATGAACTTCCTTGCCCTGTCCTCTCGATGTAATATTTATTTATTTATTGTCCTAACCTGGTTTATACTGGCTCTAACGTTCAAATATTCTGCAGTTCTAAACATTCTATGTAGTCATGGCTAGGCTCTTGTTTTATTTTCTGAGTTCCTTCTTGAAGCTTGTCTTTAACCAAATAGATTTTTGACTTGTGATTCTGAACTTTGGAATGAACTCCGTAGGAGTTAGTAAATTAGTTAATAACATTCTTTTAGACTAACTTTGCTCTGGATTGAATTGGTTTAAATAACAATTTATTTAAAGTGTGGGAGTATAGGTAGCTAAACTCTGCATTGATTGCCTTTTGCACAGACAGAATCATGTTACAAGTTTCCCTAATTTAAAAGTTGTAGCATGTTTTGATTTAGTAAAGGACCATGCATTTTTTTTCAATTAGTATCCCAATGTGTTGCTTTAGACCATTCTGAGCAACAAAATATACAAATGAATAAATAAATAAATTAGCATTGCAAAAATAAAGGTAAAATTAGATGCAATAAAATAATATAATGTACTGTTGATTAGCTTCTGTTTCATGGCTTTGCTAATTATTTAGTTTATTGGTTAGGTATGTGTTTATAATCATACTATTAATACACTGATTTCTTAACATATTCTCAGATTCGCCTTTTTATTTCAGATCAGCATCATCTAGATGGTAATTCTGCTTTAAATTATTATTAGCAGGTGTTTATTTGAATACTTTGCCAGTTAACGCCAGCATTTTAAAATAGTAGTTGGTGCTTATTAAGTATTTTTAGCCCAATCATTGCTGTCAGTCGGCATCAGATGGTATTTTCAGGGTAGTACTAAATGACAGCTTTTGATTAAGTGCTTACATTCTGCCTTTGATTGGATCTAGTTTTATCTGTATTTCTCTTACTGCAGTATATTTGTTTTATATTTGAGTTCAGTCTTGATATTATAATTACTGGATATGATGCCTAACTTGAAATACTTTAATGTTATTTAATTTTCTTCTGAATTGCATGATAATTAGGTGCTGACCTATCCTCCAGGTTACATCTTTTGGGTAGACTTCCCCCAACTCAGTAAACAGCATTTATGTTTTATGGAGTATTTCAGCTATATGTGTGACAGCCTCTACTTGTTAGTTCTTTTTGAGATAAATTATCCCAATTGTAAGAAGAGAAGCACTAGAGATTCCTCTTGTGCCATGGCCAAATTTATCCTAATCACATAAAAACCACATCAGGTCTTACCTCAAAAAAAAAGCCACCAGTTCAGTCAGTGAAATCGGCAGATTCAACAAATATAAGTAAATAAGTAAGCAATTATTGAGACAGTCTCTCATACTCACATGTAATGCTGTAAACTGCAAACACAATAATAAAAAGGACAGAAATGTTATTTTGACACTTCTTCAGATCTGTAACTCAGGTGAGGAGACTGGAATGGTTACTCCAGCTGTAAGCTGTTAAGGGATGCAATTAGCAGTTACCAATGCAATGGTGGATTTAGGCATGGGCTCAGGGTCCTTTTATTAAAAGGGAATGTACTTCATAGCACGTAAAATAAAACAAGGGTGATTTTCATGTTATTTTTGTGTGTTGCAGTGCTCTAAACAGACTAATCAATTATTCATATGGGCTCCAGCATTCTTTATGAATTATTAGAAGTGAATTGTGATGCAGTTTTTTAATCCCATTCAGTTGTATAGCAAATGTAGTGTAGGAGGCATGCTGTAGGGGGTTACAGTGAATAGTACAGTGGTTTGCACATAGGATGCTAACATAAATATTATATATGGCTTAAGTAAGATAATCATTCACCATAGTTATAGGATTTATTTGAGAAGAAATTCCTTAAGAGAAGACTGTTACTGGGTAATTGTGGTTTTCATACCTCTCAACTGGTCCTGAGTTTTGCTGAATGTCCCTGATTGTGTTGTATATTTTGGCCCTGTCCCTTATAAAAGTTTCAAGTTTCTGGTAAATTCTTCAGGACTGCAGTCAGACAGTAAAGCTAACAGAGGTTCCTGCTTATTGCACAGAAAATGTATGTTGTTGCATACTGTTAACTTTTTAAGTGTTCCAATTTCAATATAGTAAGCAATGAGCCTGACAGCTTAGTTGTAGTGGTGCAATTACAAGGGAAATCATTAATGACAAAATAATTTTAAAGACCGTGCTAAAAGAATAGATTTTCATTGTAAATGTAGTATCCCGTATTAAAGTCTAAGAAAAGTGGTAGCATTGAGCTACTAAAGCATACTTGCTGTTTCTCATAATGTAACATGCTGAATGGAAACATTTTCTTGTTTTTTGCTTTCATTTTAGTATGGTTTTGAAGTGAAGAAAAGTAAGATGGGTAGGGACTGTGACTTTATAATTTTGCTACACTTCCCTCTGATTTGTCCGCTTCTGGCAAGGTCCAAAACACCTTTTGCTTGCCTCATTTACTACAGTGCACTGTTCGCCTTTCGATGATTTTTTTGGGTTTTGGCCAATTTTTGATATCAGTGTTAAACTAGTTTTAATGATCATTCTGATCCTGATCTAACCAGTCTAGATTTTGTTAAACACTTCCCAGCCTTGTATAGTACAGTTGTGGCAGATTTAGGCATGGGCCCAGGGCATTACTATAGTTTATGCTACAGAACGCAAGTTAACTATGGCAAAATAATTATACAGGGGTAAACAAGTGTGATGACAGAAAGCTGCCCACTGACACTTTGGAAATGTATCAGTATCCCATACATAATTTAAAGAGCTAATGTAAGCATTAAAATAAAAAGTTTTGTGAATCCAGTCAGCCGTAACCTTTTACGCATGCGCCTTTAATTAAAGAGCGCTTTAAAATGTATCTGATATATTCAAGATGATTGGTCCCTCACAGCCTTTGATATTATTATTGCTAAGTAACATCACTGATTTCCAGTGCATTAGCCATCAGTCACTTGATGCCACAGAGGTTTGTGTGATGATTCTACATTAGGTATGGCATATGAGTGAAAGAGGAGGACTTGCACATAGTAAGTAAAATACGTGCATTATATATCTTTGGTTGATGCACCATGCCAGGTAAACCTATCAATCAGAACTGATTATATAAAGACAGTAGTTTATTAAAATGTAAATTATTTGAATAAAAGCCTGATGATGCCTACTGATTTTTCAAAACACTTAATTTAGATTTTTGAAAAAACAGTAGATCGCACACTCTGGCCTGGTTAAGCTCTGTAGCTCACTTGTGTAATACTTATTTGTGTGTGATGTCTGGTGTGTGTGTGTGTGTGTGTGTGTGTGTGTGTGTGTGTGTGTGTGTGTGTGTGTGTGTGTGTGTGTGTGTGTATATATATATATATATATATGTGTGTATATATATATATATATATATATATATATATATATATATATATATATATATATGTATACATACACACGTACAGTTTTTTTCTTTTGGCTGCTCCTGTTAGGGGTCACCACAGCAGATCATCTGTGTCCATTTCTTCCTGTCCTCTGCATCTTGCTGTGTCACACCAATCACCTACATGTCCTCTCTCACTGTAACCATGAACCTTATCTTAGGTGTTCCTCTTTTCCTCTTACGTGGAAGCTCCATCCTTCTCCCAATATACACAGCATCCTTCCTCAGCACATGTGCAAACCAATGCAATCTTGCCTCCCTAGCTTTGTTTCCAAACCATCTACAGACAGAAACAGTTTTGTAAAGTAATTGCAACATGGCAAAGCAGAGAACAGGTCATGCATTCATTTGTGAAGTGTTTTACATCCGTTCTGTCTTAAGCCTAATTAACACGTGCTGTTGTGGCCATTGCCTAAGTCAGTAGTACTTGACATTGTTTTATTTTGTGCATTAGATACAGAAGCAGTTACTTAGTACTTGACATTGTTTTATTTTGTGCATTAGATACAGAAGCAGTTACTTAGTACTTGACATTGTTTTATTTTGTATGTTAGATACAGAAGCAGTTAGTTCTTGTATTGAAATGAGCTGCAGTATGTCAGGAAAAAGTGCTGCCATGTCTTTAGGAGCCAGGTGAGAACTACATCAACAGTCTCTTTTCAAATTTTTCAGAAAGGCCGTAAAACACAGGGAAGGTTCAGTCTCTCAGGGTAAGTCATTGTGGGTGAGAGCAAAGTACAGGATAATGTCCTATTCTCTGGATGATTATATTAGATAGCTCAGAAATGTATGACACTTTATTTCCTGTGGTAAAGTATTTGTCTAGGTTTTTGTGAATTAGGGTGTTCATAACTTTTACTGATTCAGTTTGGAAAGGAAATCTAGTAATGAATGGAAAATGAACTGAAAGGTAATGTACTTTAAAAGTTTGATTTGTTTATATATCAAGGAAGGAGCTCATGTGTGAGATGAAACATCTTGGTAGTCCTTGTGTACTTTGCATTTCTTTGTAGGTTTGCAGGCATCCAGAGTGTTGATTGTGTTTTCCTGTGATTTTTTTTCTTATACTGTTAGGGAAGGTATCACCTAGTGATACTTGTTTTCATTTTTTAAACCAGCAGTCAGAGAGTCATGTGTGCTTGATGAAACAGAAACTGCAGTTAATGAATGTAGTGTCATCAAAGAAGTCAGTCATGGTAGTACAATCACTGAAGTCAGCAGCTCAAGAGATAACCTAGAAAGTGAGAGAAGTACTGTAAGTGTAGTCAGTTACTTCACTAAGTAGTATTCAGATGAAATCGGTGATGTTATCTGTTCGCTGACAGATATTAGTGAGTACATCACATGTACTAATACTATAGATAAGGAGAAAGTCATTGTCATAAATCATCGTAAACCACGTGACAGTTTTTGTTTTCCACTCAAAGCCTTCACAGACAAAAGAATAAAATCAGGAAGTTTCCTTCGCCAATGTCAACTCTTGTGGCTAGGCCAGTTTAATTTTCTATCATATTCGGTGAAACAGGATGGGCTGTATTGTTTAGCCTGCATATTATTTCCAACACCAGCATAGACCGAATGGGCAAAGTTCTTCATTGAGCAGCCATACTGTAATTGGAAGCATGCCAAAGCTGATATTCAGCGACATTCAGAATTAGAGTACCACAAGAAATCTGAGGCAAAATTACAGAATCACAAGTGACAATCAAAGTCAAAAAGTGGACTTTGCAATTTCAAATGCTTCACAGTTGCAGGTGGCCAAAAACAGAACTTTACTGACCTCTATTATAAAGTGTCTGGAGTATTGTGGAAGGCAAGGGATAGCACTTCGTGGACATAGAGATGACTGCACAACTGTGGAAGGCAAGGGATAGCACGTCGTGGACATAGAGATGACTGGACATCTAACTGTACTACCAACAAGGGAAACTTCAGATCTCTAAATGATTTCGGAATTGACGCTGGTGACAAAGACTTACAAACCCACTTGCAGACATGCCAAAAAAATGCAACGTATATTTCAAAAACAGTGCAGAATGAATTGCTAGAGTGTATTAAAGAATATATTCAACAGCAGATAATAAAGGATATTAAACAACAGCCTCTTGGACCCTTTTACTCCATCAAAGCAGATCAAATTGCAGATGTAAGCAACTGGGAACAACATGGAGTTGTACTGCAATATGTGAAGAATGGCCATCCTGTGGAGAGATTCATAGAGTTTATTGCCTGTCAACGGAGAGGAGATCTGCAATAAGTTGGTTGCATGCCTAACAAAGTTAATATTGAATCTTGAGCACTGCAGAGCTCAAGGGTATGATGGTGCTGGAAACATGGATGGAGCACAGAAAGGATGTGCAGCTTTGTTTCAAAAAAGAGTACCACATGCTTTTTTTTCCATTGTGCTAGTCACTAGCTGAACCTTGTACTTTCAAAGGCTTGCTAAAGTTCCAGAAGTACGAATAATGTTAAATGTAGTGAAGGAAGTTTGTTTGTTTTTCAAGTACTCCCCAAAAAGGCAAAGATGCCTAGAGGAATCAGTACAGTACATGAATTTACAGTGAAAGGCAAGTTGCCAAAAACCAATAGCAAAACAAAAGCTTAAGTTGCTTTGTGAGACCAGATGGGTGAAGAGACATACAGCCTTTGATGACTTCTGTCATCTCTATGAAGCCATACCTCTCAACCTGGAAACATCAAAAATCTGGACAAGACCCATGAAAAATAGGTACAAATCTGTACGCTGATTAACATCTAATTTGCATACATAATTATGTAACCCCACCCACTCCAATGGAATTGTGGGATACCAACTTTCGAACGCAAACTGAAGAACAGACAACCAAAACATAGCACCAGAGTCCCCCTGTAGCCATTCCAATGTCCCGTTATTTTGCCCATTTACCATAAACACTAATGTATGCATACTGCTTTACTTCTACAATGATTTGGATTTTATTTTTACATTTTACAGCACAACAATGTATATGGTAACCATTTTTTGAAATGTGTAGCAATGATGTTTTGTACATCTGTATCTTACTTTCTGAGAAAGCATAATTAAATTACTTCCTAGGACTCCTCTGTACACCCTCATGAAACACAAAAGAGCAAGCAGGTATTAAAATTACAGTAACCTTAATATTTCTAATAAAAAAGGTGACCATTTAAAGCACATACATTGCTCATGTGGATGTGATGTATTCAGCTCTGTTTTTAATTTTTTGGTATTATTCACCATGAAAATATTTATGGGTCATAATAAGAAATGTCTCCCTGGGTACTAATTTGAGTTGATTATTAGGCATGGGTGCCCCATTAAGCAAAAAACATAAATATGTCACTTTCTGTTCTAGCAGATATAACTGTACTTAGCCTAATGCCCTAAATTAATTTCCTGTTGACAACTCTGCTGGAACATTGGAAAGAGATACTGCATATATTTGTTAACCCTTGGATTACAAGTGGGGTATCCCATCCAATATACAGTCAGTATACCTGTCTTTAATTAACATGAAAACAGTATGCAGCCTTCCCACATCTTGTAACTGCAAAAATATGACATTTCATATTATTAAGTGCAGACAAAACAGATGCATAAATAAATGTTAACTAAAACACACACAAAGTCTGAATAACGAGTAATACAATAGTAAAACAGCACTGAGTCTGAGTCACAAATGAGGGAACCTCTCTGGGCCCGGCAGCAATAATTGCACACAACAGCTAGTCTGAATAATAAGGTGGCAGTGGCACCACCGTCGAAGCAAAACACAGCACTGAAGTCTGAGCAATAACAACCATAAACTACTTTGCTTAATTGCACACACAGTCACACACCCCCCTAGTTTGAATAACAATACGACAGTAAAACAGCACTGATTTGAAGTCTGAATAACGAATGAGGGCGCAACTGATTTTCAAGTACCTTCCCTTCAGTATTAACAGACTACCTGAACTTTCCTCAAAGCTACTCTGAAACGACCAACAAACAACAGATCTTTGTCTTGAAATAGTAAATTTTAGTACCTCTAAGAGAAAGTTTAAAGCTAAGCATTGCAGAGTAGTGTCTTTACAGAAAATATAGCAGGAAACTCCACAATAACAAGCTGCTGAACAGTCAGCTAAGATCTCAAATCCAGCAATGTATAATTAACCGGGTGCTTTATCCGTCCCATCACGTTTACCTGCTCGCGCTGCCTGCTGCTTACCGTAAGCTTGGAAATATAAAACCTTACCAAACCGAACCGACGATAGTACTGCTGTGCTGCGAGTGCGACTCCCTCATAATTCTCGTTGTTGCTGCCTGTATTCCTGGTTCCTTCTTACTTGCAGCCAGCTCTCGTAAAAAAAAAAATAAAACAAACATTACATTACTGCCAGAGTGCCACCATAATCCATTAGGGTTGCCCGGTTGCTTGCTGCTGTATTCCCGCTCGCAGACAGTTGGAAATAATGACGTGAGCTCTTCAGCTCAATTCCGACTGGCTGGTAGCGCGCTGGCGTCATCACGCGTGATGGCGTCAGCTGATTTTTAAAAAAAAAAAAAAAAATCGGAAATGAAGGGGTGCCAATCGGGAATCGTGGCACCCCTTCATTTGGACCCCAAAACTCGGTAAATACCGAGTAATTCGGTATGGTTGGGAGGTCTGTATGAAGCACTTCTTCACTGTTTAGACAATATTATGAATAATAGAGAGCCACATTGGGATGGAAACACTTTGACAGATGCCAGTGGACTTTACAGTTCAATTACAAAGTTGAGCTTTATTATTTCTTTCCAGTCAGCAAGGTTCTTGTTTGGCTTTACTAAGCCCCTTAGCAAACTTTTGCAAGGATCATCACAAGACATACTGTATGCATATGAGCAAGTCAGTTGTCTGCTTGATGAGCTGTGGGCTATTCATGCAAACACTGAACATAAGTTTAGGAATATCTTCAGAGATATGTCAGAAATGGTGAGCTTCTTTAGTAAGGCTGATTTACTCCTTCCACATTTGTGTAACAAACAAACTATGAGGAACAATGTTGATGGACAGACTTCAGAAGTGTACTGGACAAGAGCAATTTTTATTCCCTTTCTGGATCATTTTCTTCATGAACTGTCCAACCGATTCACTACAATGGCATCAACAGCTATACAAGGATTCACACTTATTCCATCAAACTTGAACAGCTTAACATTAGAAAAAGAGAATTCGCTTAAAACTTCTTTTGACTTGCCTTCACCAACAACATTCCACCAAGAGCGCAGACTGTGGAAAAGGGCATAGGTTCATAGGTTCATAGGTAGGTACTAGGCTATCAGCCCAAGGGCCTACGTAAGCCTAGCCAACAAGGTTCCCTGGCTTACGCCACCCAAGAAAGTTATTTTCCTGTGCCACTGTTGAGCAGAGACACAGAAGTGATCCCCTGGGTGTATTTCCTATTTCCCATCCACTCATCAAGATTTTTCTTGAAGAGTGCTAATGAAGAACTTTGCTTGACATAGATGGGTAGCCTGTTCCAGAGTATGGGAAGTCTCTGGGAAAGGAATCTATCCCTCCAGCATGTCCTGTTTATTGTGGTGACAAGGTTTAGGTCCCTAGAGCATGTAGCTTGGAGGGATTGGGATTTCTTTAGGTGTAGCATGTCCAACAGCTCTGGGTTTGACACAGCTTCATAGGTTCATAGGTTCTTACTAGGCTATCTGCCCTAGGGCATTTATAAGCCTAGCCAGAGTGTGTTTGGCTTTCGCCACCCATTTTAAATTAATTTTGCTATGCCCTTTTTCAAGGTTAGTATACTGTGCCTCTGTCTAACAGTGACACAGAAGTGATACCCGGGGTAAACCTACGATCTCCCATCCACTCATCAAGATTTCTCTTGAAGAGAGTCAATGAGGGACTCTACCTAACCTGGACTGGGATTTTATTCCAGAGTGAAGGGAGCCTTTGGGTTATGAATCTGTCCCTCCAGCATGTCCTAGTTATTTCAGTGCTGAGGTTCAAGTCTCTCGAGCGCGTAGCTCAATGGGATTTGGATTTTCTGAGGTGCAGCATGTCCATTAATTCCGGGTTGGACATAGCTTTATACGTCAGGCACAGATCGCCTCTGAGCAGGCGGTATGCCACTGAGTAGAGCTGGAGTTTCTTTAACCGGGCAGCATATGGCATCTGTTTGAGCCCTTTGATCCTCTTAATGAGGTACTTTTGGGGTCTTTCCAGTTGCTGCAGGTGTCTGGTAAGGTACATCCCAAAAGGGGCATTGTACTCAATTATGGGCCTGATGAGGGATGAGTAAAGAGGCACGATGACCTCCCCTGATCTAGATGTGAATCCCTTCATGATTAGGTGGGCTATATAAAATGTTTTTCTAACCACTTTGGCCACGTTGTTGTCAAATGAGAGATTGCTATCAACTTGGGTCCCCAGGTCCCTAATTACTTCTTCTGTACTTAATGGATTACCACCTATGTGGTAATTTGTGGCACTTTGTTTTGCCAAAGGGATGACTATACACTTTTTGGCATTTATCTTGAGGCCATGGCTCTGGCACCAGTTGTCTGTTTCTATGAGGCCCTTTTGGAGGATGCTTGTGTCGGCTGGTGAGTCGATTATGGTGCCCAGTTTGCAGTCATCTGCGAACTTGGTCAGCCACAGTCCTTCCGTGTTGGCCTGTACCTCTGAGAAATATATACCGAACAAGAGAGGTCCCAGGACTGAGCCTTGTGGGATGCCACTTGTAACTGGTTTGGAGTCTGACATGGCTCCAGCAATTCTAACCATGTGGGTTCTGTCCTTGTGCCAGTTTGCAACCCATCTAGTGACATAGGGGTTTATATTTAAGCTGGTGAGCTTATCTATAATGCCTGAGTGGGGTATTGTATCGAAGGCTTTTGCGAGGTCCAGGTAGGCTGTGTGGACCACCTTCCCCTCGTCAATGGCCTTGGTGACTGTTTCAAAGAAATCGACCAGGTTTAACAGGCAGGATCTGCCCTTAACAAAGCCGAACTGGGTAGGATCCAGTGTCTGTAGGTCCCCAATATCTTTATTTATGAGGTCCATGATGATCCTTTCCATAGCTTTGCAGACCAAGCTAGTCAGGCTTATGGGGCGATAGTTTCCAGGTTCCGTTGAGGCACCACCTTTGTGGAAAGGGACCACTGTTGCTGTATGCCACTCTTTAGGTACATATCCTGTAGTAAGGCTGAGATTGAACAGTAGTTTTATGTTTGGGTTTAGCACTTCTTGGAGTTCATGTAGGACGCAGCCTGGGACACCGTCTGGTCCCATTGATGCTGTGTTTTTTGCTTTGGAGAGGGCAGCTCTTACCTGAGCATCTGAGATGTCAGGGGGGCAGCACTCTGCTGGGATAGATATTTGCCCTTTTGGTGGGGAGGGGGGGAGAAGTTTGCACTGAACCTGTCAGCTAGGATGTTGGCAATGTCTGTGGGTTCAGTGTATTTTTTGTCATTTTCTGAGCATATCTGGAAATTCCCACCCAGGTTCCTAACATAACTAAAGAGAGCCTTGTGATTATCCTTAGTGTCCTGTGCAATTTTTCTCTCGAAGCTGGTCTTGGACGATTTTATGAGTGCCCGTAGTTTTTTGCTAATACTGATCAGAGATGCCTTCCCTTTTTGGGATTTTGCTCTATCATGTAGTAGCTTCCTCCTTCTATTGTATAATTTGTTTATGGCTGGGGTCCACCAGACAGGACGTCTGCCTTTGGAGGATTGGGTCTTGGTTTTATTTGGGATTGCATGATCCATGCATTCCTGAAGGTGTTCATAGAATGCGTTTATAAAGGATTCTGTGGTCTGGGCCGTATTTTCCACAGGCCCGGGGGCTTTGAAGGATTCCACCTCGGTTTTGAGGAGTGTGAAATTTGCTTTAGAGAAGTTTTTCACTGTGGTTTTCTGGGCAGGGGGTGGGGTCGAGAAGTGAATATCCAGTGAGATTAGTTTATGGTCTGATCTTACCAGTGAGGGATACACTTCTGGTCTGGAGCATAGAGTCCCCATGTTGGTGATGATCAGGTCCAGTATGTTTTCCCCTCTTGTGGGAGTGTTATATGTTAGGCAGAGATCAGCTCTGAGTAGGTGATATGCTACAGAGTAAAGCTGGAGGTTTTTGAGGCGGTCAGTGTAGGGCATTTGTTTGAGTCCAGTAATCCTCTTTGTGAGGTACTTCTGTGGCCTTACCAGCTGCTGCAGATGTCTTGTGAGGTACATTCCAAAAGGGGCGTTGTACTCTATAATGGGTCTAATGAGTGTCGAGTAGAGGGGAACGATGACCTCTTTTTTCCTGGATGAGAACCCTTTTATGATGAGGTGTGCCACATAGAAGAACTTCCTGACTACTGTGGCGATGTGACTATCAAAGGAGAGACTACTGTCCACCTGGGTCCCAAGGTCTCTTATCACGCATTCGGTGTTAAGTAGATTGCTGCCTATGTGGTAGCTCATGCGTACAGAGTTTTTACCAAAGGGGATGACACTGCACTTTTTGGCATTGAGCTTGAGGCCATGGCTCTGACACCAGGCATCTGTCTCAGAGAGGCCCTTCTGTAGGATGTTCACATCATTTGGGGACTTGACTATGGCTCCTAGTTTGCAGTCATCTATGAACTTCATTAGCCAGAGGCCTTCCGTGTTAGCCTGTACTTCAGAGAAGTAGATACCAAACAGGAGCAGTCCCAGGATGGAACCCTGTGGTACTCCACTTGTCACTGGTTTGAGGTCAGATTTGAAGTCTGCAACTTTTACAATGTGGGTTCTGTCAGTGAGCCAGTCAGCAACCCATCTTTTGACGTAGGGATTTATGCCTAGTTTATTGAGTTTAGCTATAATTCCAGAATGGGGGATGGTGTCGAAAGCCTTGGCGAGGTCAAGATAGGCTGTGTGAACCACCTTACCCTCATCTACGGCTTTGGTGACTGCCTCAAAGAAGTCGATCAGGTTCAGGAGGCATGATCTGCTTTTCACAAACCCGAACTGGGTGGGATCCAGAGTTTGGAGGTTACCAATGTCTTTGTTTATGAGTTCCATGATGATACATTCCATGGCCTTGCAGACCAGGCTCGTCAGGCTAATAGGTCTATAGTTCCCAGGATCAGTGGTGGCTCCCCCTTTGTGGAGTGGGATAACTGTTGCTGTGTGCCATTCAGTGGGCACAAAGCCTGATGCGAGGCTATTATTGAACATAGTGCTTAAGTGGAGAGCCAGTTCTTTCTGAAGTTTGTGTAAAATGCAGCCTGGGATGTTGTCCGGTCCCATGGATGCTGTGTTTTTGGCTTTAGAGTGCAGCTTTCACCTGTGTAGTTGTGATTACAGAGACTCTGCATTCTTCCTATACAGATATGGGCCTTTTAGGGGGTGAGGGTGAGGTAAAGTTAGCACTGAACCTATCTGCCAGGATGTTGGCAATATCAGTTGGTTCTGTAATTTTTGTGCCTTTGTGCTGTAACTCAGAGCAGATCTGGGTGTTGCCATTGAGATTCTTGACATAGCTATAGAATGCTTTGTGGTTGTCCTTGGAATTAGTGGCGATTTTATTTTCGTAGCTAGCTTTGGAGGATCTTATAAGGGATCTCAGCTTCTTACTGAGGCTGACCAGGGAGCTCCTCCACTCATGGGATTTTACTCTCTTTTGCAACAGTTTCTTCCTTCTGTTGTACAGTTTGTTTATAGCAGGGGACCACGAGATTGGCTTCCTTTTTTTGGAGGATAGTGTCTTGGTTCTGTTTGGGATAGCACAATCCATGCACTCATGTAAGTGCTTATAGAGTGCATTTGTGTAGGATTCAGCAGTTGTAACTGTATTGTCCATCTGCATGTGTGTCATGAAGTTCACTACTTCTGTCTTAAGAAGCATGAATTGGCTTTGGAGAAATCTTTTACTGTGGTTTCCTTAATGCGGGGGTGGGGGTGGGATGTGGATATCAAGGGTGATTAGCTTATGGTCGGATCGGACCAACGGGGAGTTGACTTCAGGTGTGGAACACTGGTCACTGATGTTGGTAATGACTAGGTCTAGGATATTGTTGCCCCTGGTGGGGGTGTGGATAAGTTGATCTAGGGCATTGGAGTTTATGAATTCCAGAAAGCGTTGCACTAAGGAGTTGGTACATGAGTAGTTTTCCCAGTTAATGGTGGGGTAGTTGAAGTCGCCCATTATTAGAGTGTTTGGTTGAACCCTAATATTTTCCAGTACATCAAGAAAAGAGGAGTGAGAATCCTGGGGCATGGTGGGGGATCTGTAGCAAGCTACAATTTGGATTGCAGTTTTGCCAAGAGTTAGTTGCACTTGGATAACCTCGGATGCATTATGCTGAGAAACTAGCCTGGAGGTGTGGATATCCTTAATGAATATGGACACATCCCCATCTTTGGTGTTTCGGTCCAGGTTACATGGCCGAAACGTGTGGTATGAGTTAAAGCCTGGTAGTGCAGGGGTGCTCTCTGGAGCCTTGAACCAGGTCTCAGTCAGTGCACAGATATCGATGTTCTCCATTTTAAGGAGTGCCTGGAGTGAGTGCATTTTGAAATTTAGACTTCTAGCATTGAGTAGCATTACCCTCAGTTTTTGCTTGCTTGTTCCTGTTATGGTGGTGAATTTGTTACTAGAACCCTGCCTAAAAACGGCACTATAGGGGCAGGAAGAGCCTTAGCCAGTATCCGGAATCGCAGGGGAGACAGGTGCAGGCCATCTGTGGCAAAGCATCGTGGTCTTTTGACCATGTCATCCCAAGCAGACAGATACTGGGTCCCCTTAGAATGACACCAGAAGCTTTGCCAATTGTTGAAGTCAATCATTTTGTCCTTGTACTGCGGTATCATTCTGGGTGATGGCAGAATGCTACTCAGGGTTAGGGTCATACCTGCCTGGGCTACAAGATCGGAGAGCTCTTCCATGTCTCTTTTCATGTAGTCCAGGGAGGTACATCTCAGGTCATTCACACCAACATGGACAATGACAGAGTCATATTTGTGCTTGTTGTGGAGTGACCTGAGTGCGTGGGTTATGCGGCGAATCCTGGCACCCGACAGGCAGCTGACAGTAACCTTCTCCTTGTTTAGCCTGGTGAGTGGGACATCAGTGTGCCTGACTATAGAGTCACCTATGACTAGTGTGTTGGGTATGTTGTTTTGCTTTATTGGCTGTGTTTGAGTGGCACACTGAGTCTGTGGGCTATGTGTCATTTGGGTTGTGTTGGGGGATGGAGGTTGCTTGTGTTTCTGCTTTGGAGGTCTCTGTTGCTTAGGCAGATTATTATTGAGAGCCTCCGCAAATGTTTTTGAGTTTCTATGTGTGGATTTTGGTGGTGTAGATGTAGTGAGACTATGTGATGAGTGTGGTGTGGTGCAGATGTTTACCTTCTCCTCATGACTGTGAGGTTCAGTCTTGGTTGGAGAGAGCTTTACCTCCAGTTTGGCATGGGAAGCTTTATCAGCCAGTTCTGCAGTGCCAAATGACTTGAGGCAGACATATTCACAAACAAACGTCAACATGTTCCCAAACATTCCGTTCATATTAAATACCCTGTTGCTCACTCCACTCACAACTGCTGGAGTAGAGAGGGCTAATTCAGCCTTAAAAATGATAAAGTCTGAACTCCAGAGTACTATGGGACAAGTGTGCCTTAACAGTTTAGTGCTGCTATAAATGCATAGAGATATCCCAATAGACTATTCTTCGGTAATTGATTTATTTGCAGAAAGGCACCCAAGAACAATGCTGCTTACTAATCCACTTAATTAAGAATTGAACAGTAGCATTACTGATAACATTAAACAATCCAAAAACATTATTGCCTGCTTAGGAAAGTTTTTTGAGTTTAGTTTTTGGTACATCTATTAAATGAAGCTTTTACTAATTTATGGACTTTTGTTATGAAAACACTAATAAAAGATAACTATGCTTAAAATCATAGAAATGTATCCAAACTTCTGTGCCTGTGGTATATATTGTATGTTGCATAACAATGACATACATTTTACTGTGGTTATTTTCACCTTCTGTGGGTTTCTTTCCAAGTTTATAACAGTCCATATGCCAAGTATGACACTGAAGGAGAATGATGTGACTTGGTGTGGGCAACCAATCATCTTTTCTAGGCATGCATTGAAAATACTTGTACTGTCTGTACATGTGCTGTGTGCTGCACAGGAATTATCTATTTCTACTACCATATCTAGAGCAAAATCATGTGCAACTGAATGTAAATTGATGTCTTTCCACATGTGATGTCAGAGCTTCTTAAGGTAATCTTTTCACAACCACCAAACCTAGTGTCCCGCTTTCCCGCTTTCACCCGGTAGTCAACTAACCTAACTGCAAACCCCCCTTTTGCAAATTCCTGGATCCGCCACTGCAAGCTGTGTTTGTACAGAAGAAACAGGCAGGGATTTGCTCATTCCCTTTTCTTATTTGCTTTATATTTAGGTCCATTAACAAGAAAAATAAGGGATTCATCAATTCAAGGATATAACTAGTATGGGAATCATGAAAAGTTAACTTTATTTGCAGATGATATTATGTTTTAATTGATAAATACAGAGAAAAGGCATCAGTTTCAAGTCTTTTTCAGATATATTATTCATTTGCCTTGGCACATGTCACCATGTCATTCTCTCTCTCTTTCTTATACCATGCCATGGTGTGGTTTCTTCTTCCTATAACATTTATTTCAGTCACTACTTAATTCCATTAGATCTCTCTCTACCTGTTTAGGCTCCCCTTTTCCAAAAAATATTTTCAGTATGTGCTTAAAGCATCCATGATGATGTGATTCTCCTATGGACTAAAGTTGTCTGTCCTATATTTTTATCCCTGCTGCTGCAACATTTTCTAACCTGCAAGCACATGTTAGACAACAATTGCATCTGCCTCACATGTCTGTAACTTTAAGCAATTATGGATCATGCATGACACTGCATAACTTAAAAAATATCAACAGCATAGCGAAATATTAATTCTGAATTCCAGATTTGAAGTATCTCTCAAAAATATTTCTGTTATGCTTTCCTCTGATGCAGCAGTAAAACATATACATGTAAGTGTCTGTTGTAAAGGTGAGTTGTAGTGATCATTAATTACTTTGTCATGTATGTCATTCCTTAATTAAATACAGGTGGCCTGTAGTGTCATCTCAAGCATTTCCCATTGCCACAGACCAATGTTTAAAGTATGCCCTTTTGCAGATGTAGACAGCACAAAAAATTTCACCTTACACATTACAAATTCTCTCAGGTACTAGCAGTTGAGTATTGCAATATTTTCTGCCTTATCTGTAAATCTGAGACTAATCCTGAAGATGTCACAGTAAAATGCAGTGACAACTTAATTTTTCATTAATTTAATGATAGATGTGTGATTTCTAGTCCTATTAAAGTAATTTGCTATTTCTCTTAACTGTCAGGTAAGCAAGGAGCTCAGTGACATTTAAAATGGTGGACTGTAAAAGACTGGTATTAATTTGGTCGGGTTTAAGAAGTTCTTATGCAAATGAAGCTAAACTGTGCTCAGCTCTATGAATCGCTTCATGGCGCATGTGTAACAGTTTTTGCTGTCGAAGCAGGATTCACGCTGCTGTGGATGAGCTAGTCTTTGCTCATGCATGCATGCATATGTGCGCTGTGTGAACTTCAGCTGAAGTATAGTGTCTGCTGTCTTATGCCTGTCTGTAACCAGCTCTCATCCTTTACGGGTGTAGGGTTAACACTCATTCTTCTTCACACACCACAGTCCACACTTAAAAGAAGCTGCAAAATGTTACAGAAATTGAGAAATACCACATTATCTGAGAGTTTCATGAAGAAATTGATCTGTGAACTTCCTGCTACAGCTTCACCTTCCAGCATGTCCTAATCTAGTTCCAAGGACCTAAATATGTCCTGCTACTTGAAAAGGACATGCTGGGGGGACAGATGTGTCTCCCAGTGACTGCCACATCTTTGGAATAGGCTACCAATTCATGTGAAACAGAGTACCTCTATGACACTGTTCAAAAGGAGCCTAAACTAGTGGATGGGGCACCATAAATTCTTACCGGGGAGATAGTGGGTTTACCTTCATAACGGCAAAACGGACTTGTGCGAATATTCACTTCTGCAACTTCGATAATGAAAATAAAACTGCAAAATTCAAAAAAAGTCGAAAATCAGATAGTGGAATTATTTTTTTCGACTTTTTTGAACTACATTAATGTGCCCGAACTTCCGTGCTTTTGCGCTGTGTCCAACTCTCAATCTGCAATAAACAACTGCAACCAGGAAGTAGTAGTACATTTGTAGTGTCCCATTATCCCAAATAAACAATCCATTGTAACACACATGTAGACAGCGTCCCAATAAGCATTTAATCACACAAATAAAGGTCCCTTCCAGTAAAAGTACAGCACTGTCAGCATCTCTATGAGAAAGAACAGTATTTTGCAACGAGCTTTACGAATCCCCTTGCTGTGAACTCGTTTCTCTTCCCTAGACTCCTTTTTGGAGATGAAGGCAGACAGAGCAATTGTCTATGCCTAAGGTCATCAACATGTACTGCATGCAGGATATCAAGCATGTACGATGTTTTTTTACCCATTAAACTCCGTAGTCTCCTGTGCCACCCCTCTACTGCATTCTGACTGCATGGGTATCCCATCTCACAGGTGTCATGTTGGTTCCAGAATGAGCTGTTGAACAGAGGGGGTCCTCTCAGATGTATTCCCATGCATTCCATACCTATGTGGCCTACCATGGATGTATGTTTCTTTAATATAGGTACATAATGGCTTGCCCTCCTCCGGCATGTCAGCCTCTATTTCAGCAAATGTGTTACAGATATCCTCAGGTGCAACAAATGCCAAAGCCGGTATCTCTTTGCATAACATGGCAAAAGACATACTGCTACCGAAGGTGCCTGCCAGATGCAACTTCTGGATGTTCCGCTACACTATTTGACAAAAATTAGCTAGGGTATTGGGTAGGTATCTCCTGATAGAGGTAACTGCAGCACGTTCGAAATCAGTAAGAATCATGTTGGGTAACAGTGTCAGTTCATTGTCATTGCATAATTGCAATATCAGTCCCCAAAACTTATCATAACAATCCTTACTTTTACTGGGCATTATTCCATACACCATTGGCACTACCTTTTTGCTCACTCCGCCATTAAGTGAACAATGTAATGTGTAAACATGTCTGCATTCAGTAGTGCTGTTGGGAAAGGTCCCATCTGTCAGTATATATTCTGACTCGCACATCATTCTAAGATTATCCATAGTGGTGATAACAACAACATTTGTGTCACTAGGCGTATCTGCGCTGTGCCGTATTACAAATGTACCTGTCTTCAAGGGTAGCATATCGGCTGTCATTTCCCTCAGAGAGTGGAAGTCTTTAAACATGGCCAACTACTGTTTATACCTGTGCCTCCCAATACTTTGCTTCAGCGCTGTGGTATTCAGTAACTCATTCACCACATCCACTGATGTACCTGCTAGCACCTCAGCAACAATTTTACAGGGGTCTTCTGCAGACTGCTCTGCTCGACATTTGAGTTGATGTTTAACTCACATTACCTCCCCTTGCAGCACATCAGGTGTATGATAATGGGGGTTACTCTTAACCAATTTATAACCATCCTTGTCTGAGTCTGTAACACATCTACCCTTACATTTTTCCTTGTTTTTACTTGTACAACACCAATACCGCCTAGCTTGTACACACTTTTCTTGGTAGTATTGAAACCCATCTATGATTAGCAGTTCACGTCCTTTCTGGGTCCTGCTTGTAGTGTACACTGTATTCACCGTACCTGGCGCATACTCCTGTGAACTACCTTCCCCAGGCTGAAAGACAGGTGACAGCACACTCTTTATCCAGTGAACAACAACAGATAAGATATATTAGGACAGACATGCCAGCTATAATGACATTAGGGAATAGACATGTTAACTTTGCTTCTGGTGTTTGCTGTTCCACATGATGCATTTGCAACATACAATTAACCTTGCCACTTACTGCACCATTTTGCATACCATCACATACATGAGCCAAGCATTACAGGATTACCTGACCCACTATATAGAATACACAAACACCATGCTCTCTATCAAATACAGTTTAGGCATTCCTACATGCTCTACAACAGCATTTGCGGCTGTGAGGCAAACATATAGCTGGTATACTTTAGATATTATGTCTGTACTGTACATTAAATACTATACACGATATGACACTCAGGTCACTTCATTATGTATGGATTTCACATAGTTGTATTTGCGGTTACTATCTGGTATGCTATAAAGACACATCACATGGATATTTATTATAGATAGCATGATCTTTACATATGAAAACACATTGGAAACTGTCCTAAACTAGCAGCGGTAGCTACATTGCAGTCTTTCTTTATAATCTCCCTTACAACAATCATTAACAATACTTCATACCTCCATCCTGCGTTGATATCTGCTGTACACAATAATCCACAACAATGAAAAGTAGGATTTCAGCATGCTACCACTGAATTTTGAATAGTACTTGCTCTAACAGAATACGGAAACGACGTACACACGTATGTGACATCCTTTAAGGTCATACCCATATTGTGCGAATGTTTAATGGCCGAATGCAATACAGTGTTCGACCTTTAGTCTTTTGAACATTGTCAGGTCGATATTCTGTGATTTTGAAATTGTACTTTCAAATATTTGCTGGTCGCATGAGTGACATTCGCCTTTGTAAAGGTAAACCAGATAGTGCCCACAACCCTCCTGGACATGGGCAGTCATTACCAAATACAGTACTGGGTACTGACTGGAGTATCTATGGTATTACACTGGGATGAAATGGCTAGGCTTGAAATGACCACCAGGTCAATAGCCTAGTAAACTCCTATGATCTTATGATACAGACAATAATTTCTCTGTATGTGAACACCCTTAAAATGTGAAAAAGAACAAGCATATCAATTTCCATAAATGGCAGTATTTATTTCTGCCAAAAAAAAGTTTAGTCCTTTGCAGTGGTTGTGAGTATGGCCTGTCCTGAAAAATGTACTATGTTAAACTTTGATTAGTTGAAAAGGTAGCAACCATTTATAAATATATGGGCTGGGCAGAGTGATGTCACACCTTTATGGGTGTGGTTCTCCCTCTAGTACTTCTTGTTTTAAACTTGCACATCTCATATTGAACCTGTCTTTTATGGCCCTGTAATCTATTAAAGTCCAGTGATATGGTCCAAGCTGGTCCATAAAAGAGACCAAGATTGTCCTCTACTTCCTGCAAAAGCTGTACCTGCAGAAGTTAGACAGGGTCGGTGTTATTATTTTGGGAGCCCCCAGCTAATGTAAAGTTGGGGTCCCCTAGGCACTTCTGGTGTACGTATCACCTTGTCACTGCTAGCCCTTCTAAGCAATCATTTTGCTCATGCTGTAAAATTTTATGTCTAGTACGCACAGACTGACCTGTCGCTACAATGTGCTTACATTAGAACAGGCCTGTGTACCACACTATGTTGGCCCATCTCACAAACGAACATCCACAGTTACTGACATTTAGTTGCAGTAATGATACATTACAACATCTCTATGTACAGGTCTGTACTTAAGTGAAATGTTGGTCTAGGCAAAGCCTACTGTTTCATCCCTGCTACACACACACACACACACACACACACACACACACACACACACACACACACACACACACACACACACACACACACACACACTCTCTCTCTCTCTCTCTCTCTCCGGTCCTCCCCTCTTGGGCTCCCCATACCATCACATTATTTTTTTCTTCCTTTTTGCACATTTTGTCTGACACTTCAGCTTTTTCAAGAAGCCATCATTTTCTACGTGTTCTGAAGTACATTTTAAACTTTATTTTCTTTTTACACAACGTTTTCATCTTATGATGGTTTGAACAGAAATTATGATTAAGAAAAGAAATTTAATGTTGCTGTTCAACTTTCATTTTCCTTTCATCCTTTAAACACACCTTTTCTTGCCAAGACAACACAGTAATAACCATTTATGAAATAACTCAGTTATGTAGGTGCCCCCAAAAGCCATAGGGGTTATAGTTGGGATGTATTTTAGGGCATTTTTCCAACCTTTTAATCCACTGGTGGTCTAAACAAACATAATTTGTAAGAAAATTATTTCAGTCTTATTTTTTTTTCTTTCAATGAAGACAGAAGTTGTGCTCAAGGTTTAGTACTAAAAGTTGATAAAACAGTAACTCACAATATGTTAACAAGCATATTGTTGTGAGGATAAACAGGCCCTATCTGGGAATACTGCTTGCCTCCCAAATCCTCCAAAAAAAGCCAATCACTACCTATGCATCCCTCTGGTGTCAGATTGGGATGAAAGAGGTTCAAATGGTCACAGTCATGTATTTCAAGTGACTACTGCCATACACATACATGGCATGCCTCCTCATGCCTCACCCCAAGCCAGCCAGCTGTGTAAATGCCTGATCTGTGAATGTGAAGAAAGTGAAAAAATGTTTACAGTAGTGTATTCTACTTTGTTGCTCCTAGACAGTACACTGCCCTTACAAAAGCTATACTAATCCTCTTTGTACACCTCTGAGGTCTGTGAAAAAAAGTAAAAGAAACAATGACCACTCTGTCCCCAGCCCAAACACAAGCTGTAATGACCTCCTGTGCACACCTCTAAGGTTTGACTGTGATGAAAACTAAAAAAGTAATCAAAACACATCCCCCATCCTCCCACAACACCTACAGCAGTTTTCTGTACATACACATCTAGACAGGGTTGATTTTAAAGTGGCTTCACCTGACAGCAGATGCCAATATCAGCTTAGCTTTTTTCATAACAGGGCCATATCAGAACCCTGCTCATCTTAAAGACCGTAATCAGAAAATTAATACATTTATTCTCCTCATTTTCCCCAGCCAGCAACAGCTTTTGTAGAGCCCCCATACAGTCAAGTATGATTAAGAGAGCCTCCTGTATCCATTTATACAGTCTGCGGAGTGGGGGCCACCAGAATTCTAGATAATCTATGTGTCTGAATATTCTGTGATATATTTTATGCCTTACCTTTGAAATATAATTATTTGTTAGCTACATTTCTATTGATAACCCAAAAGAATAATGTATGCATCTTGGTATTACTGGGTGTGTGAACAGATAAAAATCAGCAATATTTTTATACACACACACACACACACACACACACACACACACACACACACACACACACACACACACACACACACACACAGGCATAAGCCAAGCCATAGAATACTAATTTTGTACTTGTTTCAGCAAATAGCAAAACATAGTACTGCCACACTATGTAGGTGACTGCTGTTTAGCAGTCAACAAATAACAGTAGGAGTAAGTCAGTTATATTTACCTCATTGAGGAGTAATGCAAACCTGTCATTGTCAATGATTTCACACACCTTCCCTGATCTTGCCTCATAATTTTGCTTTATCCTTTGTAAAAAGTTTGATTTGCTGGTAAATCATTCAGGATTAAGACAGTCAATAAAGCCATCCATCAGAGTTTTATACTTATTGTTGTTCAAAATGCATGTTGATGCAAAATATGTTATTCTGTTAACTGTGACATGAATTAGAGTAATATTTAAAACATGTTCCTGATTTTGAGCCTTTATTTTGCTATCACTTTTGACTTTGCGCTGAATTCTTCTGCAAAGAAGTTGAGAGTTATAATATCTGGTGTACTGCCAGTATTTATAAAACTACCTGAACGAAAAAAAAAAATCCCTGGTGATCAGAAACATCCTCTCTTCTTAAAATCTAAGGTTTGCACTGATATCAGTCACTCTGAGCGCTGACCACTCTAGTGCTTACTTGCTCATGTTCATTATCTGCTTTATCCTAAAAGGGTCATATCACAGCCGTGTTTAGGTTAAGGAGTGTAATCAGGAAATTAAAACATTTTTTCTCCTAATTTTTCCTGAATCAGCAGCAGCATTTGTGGAGCTCACACAGTCAAGGATGATTAAGAGACCCTCCTGCAGCCATCGGTATTGCAGGTACCTAAAGCTGACTGTTAGTTTGAGTGGAGAGAATGTCCACCAGCAGGGTTTACCTAAGTCAGGGGCACTATGTCAGTGGTAAAATATTTAATGGAATTGTGAAGCCTGTTACTTGGTAAAACACTGTTATTATAACCGGAGATATCTTTGAATTTTAAAGGAAATATAAATAAGAGTT
>NC_056730.1:538792508-538965008 GCF_019279795.1 Protopterus annectens | reverse complement strand
CAGGGGTGCAAGCCCCCCTGCACCCTCCACACCTCCCTACTTATATATACTAACTCCAAGCTTGCACAAACAGAAAAAGACAGCAAACTCACACCCAGACATTCCACAGTCCCTCGCACACAGACACATGCATCACACATATACAAACACCAACACATACAACACTTAAATACTCATACTTTCACCTACCTACCCTAACCCACACGTACAACTTACAGCCACACTCACATACATTCAAACTCCCACCCAAAACCCTTACAAAACATTTACTTACCTTAAATCGGACCTACATCAAAACTCAACACCATACACCATACACAGAATGAAGCGTAAAGCCATAACTGCGAATTTGAGATATTTGAATTCGCAATTATGCATGTTCGCTATTTTAATAATTCCGCTTTATAGTCTCGAGATGCTGAAATTCAAAATTTTAGTATTTTGAGATTATAAAGTTTAACTATATATATATATATATATATATATATATATATATATATATATATATATATGTATGGTTCCCCTTCATATGATTGAATTTCTCTAAACTCGAAAGTCATACACTCGAAACCAGAATCTGAAATTTAGAGAAATTTGAACATATGAAAGGGACAACAAAAAAACACCTTTCAAATTTTTTCGCAGGGGGGCTTAGCCCTCCTGCACCCCCACACCCCCCTACTTAAATATACCTACTCCGAGATCACACTATGATTTAGGAAAGGGAAATCTTCCATTCTGTGCTATACACGTAAGTGCAAAATGGAAGATTTTCCATTCTTCCGCTATAGTGCGGCCACAGAACATTCACATTTAAACTGCTAGGGTACAGGGCGACCTGGCCCCCTGCAATAAGGTAAGTTAACTTTTTATTTTTTTAAACTTAAGGCTCCCATTCACAATTTCAAGTGAATGGAAGTTTGAGATTCTGGTCTTGAGATTATGAATTTCGAGCTTCCATCCATTCGATCTTGTGAAGGGGAACTATATATATATATATATATATATATATATATATATATATATATATATATATATATATATATATATATGTGTGTGTGTGTGTGTGTGTGCGTGTGTGTATGTGTGTGTGTGTGTGTGTGTGTGTGTGTGTGTGTGTGTGTGTCTACATTATCGAAATTTCACTTACCCGAAAGTCACATCTACAAGACGATTTCGCTGAAAACGTTATTTTAATAAAACCTGGGTCACAGCAGTTTTACTCTAGGAAACTAACTACTTGGCCACCTTGGTGAACTTTGCCCTTTTCCCTACTATAGTGCACTCTCAGAGTTGGTATATTTAGTTAGGGGGGTGTGGGGGTTTGATTTGCTTCTGTTTTTTTTTTTTTTTTTGTGGTGACCAAGTGGTTAGTTTCCTGGAGTAATACTCTGGTGATTCAGTGAAGTCATCTTGTGAATGTGGTTTTCAGGCAAGTGACATTTCGATAATATTTGCATGCATAGTGCTGTAGTCATTCTTCTTAGGTTAGGCAAGGGAATAAAACTGAAATGCTGAAAGGGCTAATGGGTGTTGTAAAATAATTGATACTGTTACCAAATCACATTCACATTTGAATTACTTTCATTTACGTATATTTACTGCAGTTGAGTCTGACTGCTTTATTGCATTGGTGACATTAAGTTTGATGTATTAATATGTTCATAAAATTTAATTGTTAATAATCTTTAAGTTGTTATATAGCAAAGTATTTTCTGTTTAGCTACCATGTAAACTGCTATTGATAATATATTTGTAGATTTCCAGAAGTTTCCTCAACTTCAGAAATGGCTACATACACAGTCATCACACCCAGCATAAATGAAAGGGAGGAGTTGTGCAGCAAGTTATTGAAGTAGAAAATGTTGATTAGCTGTGCAATAATGTGACTTCATTGCTTTATGGCATAATGAATGACACAAAAATATGAATATATCACTGCAATACCATAGAAGTCGTGCCAATAATAAAGACACATATTAAGAGCTGAACATTAATGGCAGTAACTTCTCACAGTTTAGACTGGACACCTAAAAGTACTTTGCAGGCAAAGCAACACCTTTAGGAAATTGACTACATGCTAGTGTTGTTTTGTTAAATCTTTCACTGATAGCTAGACATCTAGATCATTTCCCATCCTCCCAGCACATACATTAGGTGCCTCTGAATGTATCAAATTAGGGATGTTCAGTATTTCCTGAGCAGGCAACAGTTCATTTAAAGTTGAACAACATTCCCTCCGTGCAGCAAAGGCATTTATAATATTGCTATTCTCCAAGATGCATAACATCTCAACTATAAAGCCATATTTTTAAAATCACTATTTCTTATACATTTACAGAATAATGTGTTGCATTCCCTAAGAACAAGACAAGATTTTACTGTATAAAGTGAAGGATGGGGGGTATTGTTGTACCTTAAACTTTATTATTAAAGATACTAGAAAAAGGAAATATTGGGTTACTTTAAGCTACAAAGGACAGACATTAGGATGAGTAAGCAACACTTTTTTCTCCTTTCTTCATATCTCTATAGCCCCTGGGGAAATCAGTCATTGTAAGAGCAGTACCAATGAAGAATGGTCTGGCACAACCAGGTAAGTATGACAATTAGCCAAGAAAACAAAAAACTACAAAACAAAGTATTTCGGCTTTTCCTGGTTAGGGGTCGCCACAGGGGAACTCCGGTCTGCTAATGATTGGCAGTGGATTTTTACCATGGCGAGTTGCCAGCCCAATGCCCAACCTTCAATGAAGGCACACCCATTCATGGACACAACTACCTGCATGTCTTTAGATGTCACTCAACCACAGGGAGGACATGCAGACTCCACACAGAAGGCATTCTAGTGAGAATTGAACAGGAGAACCTCTTGCTGTGAGCCAGCAACACTAACCACTGCACCACCACGGCTACAAAACAAAAAAACTACAATAATATATAATATTAAAATATAGTATATTGGATAATGAACTAGCAGATGTTACCTTGTCACAAAAAACTACAATCATAATATTAAAATATGGCATATTGGATAATGAACTAGCAGATGTTACCTTGTCAGGCTGTCATAGTACACTGATAGAATCCATATAGTCAAAATAGGGGAATCCACCTCCAACAGCAGACCTGTAACTAGTGCTGTTCCACATGAATCAGTCCTGGGACCTCTACTGTTTGGAATCTATTTCTCTGAAGCACAAGCTAAAACTAAAGGTCTGTGGCTGACAAAGTTTGCTAATGACTGCAAACTGGGGGTGGTCATAGAATCTCCAAACAATGTCAGCATCCTGCAAGAGACTCTTACACAAACAAATGATTGGTAGCCTTAAAATCAATACAAAAAATGTATTATCATCCCTTTCAGTAAGTGTCATGTTCTTGCTAACCACCACATCAATAACAATACCTTAAGCATGCACTCAGTGATGAGATACCTGGCCACACAAGTGTACTCTTCCCTCATCAGGCCAATAATTAAGTACAATGCCCCTTTTAGTATGTCCCTTTCCATACACCTGTAGCAATTGGAGAGACCACAAATATTCCTCACAAGGAAAATTCAAGATATTCAGCATTTGTCCTGTGTGGATCATCTGAAATCACTGTCATTTTATTCTGTTTCATACAGACTTCTCAGAGGCAATCTATGACTTGCATATAAGGCAATCTTTGATCCTGCTGTATTGGATATGCTGCATATCCATAAGTCAAATGGTGCATTGGTTACTCACTCTAAAGACCTTAACCTGGTATGTGACATTAATAGAACCTGCTGGAGGGACAGATTTGTCTCCCAGATGTTACCACACCTTTGGAACAGACTCCCACTTAATGTCAAACAGAGCACCTCATTGTACCTCTTCAAACAAAATTTGGACGATTGGACGGTTATCAGCAAATTCCTCCTGGGGCTTCCACCTGTGTCACTCTTGAACAGGGGCAATTGGTGCTGATCGTGGAAATAATGGTAGAACTTGGCTAGGCTTGCAAGGGCCTAGGGCCATTAGCCAAGTAACTTCCTATGATACTATGACCAGTAAGTTCTCTCTAAAGCAGTAGTTGTCGATATTTGCTGTTGCAATATTATATTGTAGATTGTTTATGTAATTGCATTACAGAATTTATTGAATTAGTTAATTCCTATTACACAAGAAGAAGTAATACCAATGGCCCTCAAGCAGAGCTTGTCAGAATTCGGCCATTGCTTAAGTACTTGCAGGGTGTATAACATTGCTTAATAACACTTTTCAGGTTTAAGAATGAAATGTTTACTGCAAGGGTGAGTTCCTATTAGTTCTGGCTATGTCAGGTAACTGAGGCAGCCTGAAAGGAGAGAAAGGAGTAGCTAAGGACCAGTCTATATAAGTGTAATAGCATTTTTTTGTTAAAGTTTGATTTACTTATTTATTTAATGAGGACTGTGTGTTCCAGACAGCCTTCATACTCCCCAAAATTATGTATACCAACTCTGAGGTTGCACGACAGTGGAGAAAAGGGCAACTTCCACTGTCAATGAAAGTGTTTTCAGTTACTTGGCTTCTATTTCTTTGCATTCGCTAGAACTGCCTTTGACAAGATGACATGCTGCCATTTAGCTTTCATATTCACACTTGAACTAGGAGGTTGAGAGGTAATTTCGGGGGTTCACAGTGGGTTACACACTGTATTCTGACAACAGTGAGATGAGAAGATACATTCTCCTCTGGCAGTCATTTACATATGTGTGCGTTGTGCATGCATGTGTGGAATTAAATAAATTATTGCAGGAGAGCATTATTATTGATTACACAATCAAGAAATATGGCTTTGGGGGTGGAGCCTAGATGGCCAACTGAGAGCAGTGAAGTTTGAGAGCTCCATAAACTAATATTATAATCTAGGAACATTTTATCATTTTCAAGTTTAAAACATCAGAAATCTATAAACTACATAAATATCAGTTTTGGTGGATATATACAAAAATTTTCCTGTCAAGTAACTTGGAGATATATTGAGTCACTGAATATGAACAAGTCAAGGAATTCTCATCCAGATTCTGCTTTGAAAAAAGAACTGCAATTTATGACATCTACCTTACAGGAACTATCTTTGAAGATGGATGGCTTTAAAAATGACTTAGAAAATCCAAATTAAATTCTCAAAAACAGACTGATACTATTAAGGAACTATTACAGCAACACCATTCAAAAATAACAAATATAGATACTTCTCTAAATGACATTGATGGGAGACTCAAAGAGGAAGAATTCCAAAAGGAATTTCTGTTTAAACAGAATACATGGCTGCTTAACAAAATAGATGACTTAGAAAACAGGGAAAGGAGAAATTGCATATGGATCTTTGGTCTGCCAGAAAACACTGAAGGAGACAATATTATTTCATTCTTAACAACCTGGATTACTGAATTTTTAGACTTGAAAGAGGGATTTTCATTTGGAATTGAAAGGGCGCATAGAGCACTGAGGAAGCCTTCTTCTAACTCAACAAATACTCCACCTAGATCCATAGTTATAAAATTTCTTTCATTTCTGGACAAGGAACTAATATTAAAATCTGCTTGGAGAAAATCACCCTTAAAATAAAATCAAAGCCTAATAAGGTTTGACAATGCTTATTCTTCCAGAATACTAGAACAAAGGAAAAAAGTCTGGCCAATAATAAAACTGTTGAAACAAAACAACATTAAAGCACAGCTGGCCTTTCCAGCCAAGATAAAAATACTTTTTGCCAATGAGATGAGAACCTTTAATGACTTAGAAGAAGATACTATATTCATCAGAAACAACAACATAGTGTCTATCCCAGAAGAAATGGAATGGATGGCTCCTACTCTTAAAAGAATAAAAGAAACAAATCCTTGGACTGGTGCTAGAAAGAATAAACAAAAAACTGATTCCAAGATAGCTGTCCCAAAAAAAATAACTCTTACAACTACATCTCTCAAAGTATCAACTGATATGGTACATCATTTGTGTTCTTTTTTATTTAAAAAAGGAGGGTTTCTTAAACAGCTGAGAAGCAGTAATGATTTATTCAGAATGTTCAAAGAATCCAGTAATTCTTCATAAACAAAGGTAGGTCTAGATGGGTTACTTTTACATTATATATAAGCCAAACAAAGCAACACATAATATAAATATAGAACTTTCTATTCCCCTACTTGAACTCAATGAATACTTATTGTTTTCATTTTTCATTGTTTTTACTTATAATAATTCAAGTAATTAATTAACTAATTCAACAAGGTACCATTCATCAGAGTTCAGACTCAAATGTAACAACTTAACATCATATATAATAGCAGTAACATTAGAGTGTTTTGAAAAAAAAATGCTGTCTTGAAGACTAATGCCTTCTTCAGTTAAAGTATGATTTAGAAATGTAATGTATATCCTTGTTGAATAATTCTAGCAAGATCTTAGTACAAATGTCATCATTATTCTGTCTAAATATAGTTAATATCAATTATGGCAGGTATCACAGCTATGAGTGCTGTTTGATCAGTCCTGATATGGTGTGCGTGGATGCAGCTGTGTCTGGCAGCTAGTACAAATGTCATCATTATTCTGTCTAAATATAATTAATATCAATTATGGCAGGTATCACAGCTACGAGTGCTGTTTGATCAGGCCTGAATAGTGTGCGTGGATGCAGCTGTGTCTGGCAGCTAATACAAATGTCATTATTATTCTGTCTAAACATAGTTAATGTCAGTTATGGCAGGTATCATAGCTTTGAGTGCTGTTTGATTAAGCCTGACATGGTGTGTATGGATGCCGCTGTATCTGGCAGCTGTTGTATGTTGCTGTTTACGTCTCCAGGAAGCTGTGGGTTGTGGCTTGTGATCAAGGTTTACTGATGCATGTGTATTAGGAAGAGACATTTGGTGTTTTAGCCTGGATCCAGGGGAGGGGGTGGATAAAACTGTGATTTGGGATATTTTGGCAGAGAATAGTTTGTTTATACATCTGCTGAGTGAGAGGTGGGAGGCTGGAAGAATGTGTTATCTCTTGTTGTGGCAGCTTGTTGGGAGGCTGTTTGCTCTCCGTTCTTTTCCTGTCTGCTGCCTTGCTGAAAGGGAGGGAATTTAGGCTTGAAGTTGTAGTGAAGTGAAGCTTTGCTTCAGGTGCATTGTGAGCCTCTGGTATGCAGTACACAGACACACTAACAGAAACAGATGCTCCCAGGTTGTTATGGTAATGGAGACAGAGTGACGATAATGCTTAACAGCTCTGAGGAGCCCACTAGATGATTCTTGGCAATGTTTTTGGTTTAAAAAAAAAAAAAAAATATATATATATATATATATATATATATATATATATATATATAAGGGCTGTTTTAAACCACATGCACATATATTGATGGTCTCCCAACACTTCGTTTAGCTCATTAAACTGATACTTGATAAAAATAAATAAATAAATAATAAGCGCAATGTTATATTTAAAATGTATTTTGGTCCAAACACGTTAAGGACTTACATAAGAGTGGAAGTCTGAGTTATTATGAAAGACTAGAAGCACTTGGTCTTGTGCAGAACCCTTTCAATGGTCTGGGGGGTAAGCTTGCTCGGGCATGTTGGGCATATGGGGATAGCTGATTCTAGGGGTATTTGGGGTTGCCAGGAAGTGCTAGACAGTCATCAAATTTCCTTTGTGGAAATATCTGTTGGAATGGAAGGTGTATAGAATGGTTCACTGGCAGAGTGGCCACTGCATGGAACAGGCTGGTAAAATGGAACAGGACAAATATTGGTTTGGATATTTTAAGAACAGCCTGGAAACATACCACATGAACTAGTGAATGGTATTCTGGTAAAACTGGATGGGTATTGTTGACCATGCTTGAAGTACTGATATGTGTGAAGTGAATGTAAGAATGGAAATATAACAAATAAGAAACTAGAAGGGTCTCATAATTTAAAGTATATGGACTATATAAACATGCCTGGAAGGAGCTAATAATAAGAATAAGTATTACAGCTTGTGGTCTCTCAAATAACTAAGCAACTACCAAAAAAAAGACACACACACACAATAGTTATGTAATGTATGATTTTAGTAAATCTAGACATAAAATATATAATTGTCATATAAGATGAAGCAGTCTGCTGAATTTAGAAATTAAAGACAGGATTTAATAATGTGGGGTTATGTATAATAACATTACTGTCTTAACTTGTCATAAATGACATACACTACACTGAACATCAAGGGGAAGCATGATGATTTTCTTATATAAGTAAATATGCATAACAAGTCATGTAATTCATTTAACTTGAATTGTAGTTTTTGTAACCCATCTTGACCATATATAATACTTAAGCAGTTACCAAGGTAACTAATGTTTATACATGACATCAAACTGACAAAGTTGTTCAAGAGAAACAATAGAAGCCTGAACTTGAAATGTCACAGAATGTAACAATCATATTCTGAACAAATAGTATTAAATTGACAATAGACACTCAGTTTAATAACATGGGCTTGTGTATAATAACACTACTGTTTTAACTTTTTATAAATGACATACACTATACTGAACATCAAGGGGAAGCATGATGATTTTCTCATATAAGTAAATGTGCCTAACAAGTCATATAATTGCTTTAACTTGAATTGTGGTTTTGTAACCCATCTTAACCATACATAATACTTAAGCTGTTACCAAGGTAACTATTTTTTTATACATGACATCAAACTGACAATGTTGTTCATGGGAAACAATAGAAACCTGAACTAGGAATGTCACACAATGTAACAATCATATCCTAAACAAATAGTATTAAATTGAGAATAATCACACAGTTTTACTTTTGTTGAGTATACAAAATAGAATGTTGCCATTTAAATCTAAAAAATGTCAGTATATGCCATAAAATGGCAATTTATGAATATGGAGAAAGAACTTGTAATTATTAATCACAATAAGTGAATTTGTTGTTTTTAACCTATAATTTCACTCATATAATAATAAGAAATGACAGATATGAAAATCCTTATGTGTAGGAAATGGGGGAAAGAGGGATGCACTGATAATTAAAATGCACTAACTTTCATCAATGTTCACATAAAAAAAATTTGAAGCTTTAAGTAAGTTAGCAACAAAGTGATTACTTAAATGCTGGCAAAAAATGAAATATAACTTCTGCTATATCCAGTAAAATATATTGTATTATAAATACGTATAAATATTATTGCCATCTATTTATATTAAGTAATATGCTTTGAAAGACATCATCAATAAGGGTGAATATGTTAAATATTGTGTGCTATAATCTTTTACTGAGGTTTTATATATAATACATCCTACTTTACTATGATCAAATTGCTTGCCATCTATCTTACATGTAAATATTAATTGCTTATACAATAAGTAGACATTTATATTGTATTAGAATTCTGTCTAATCTACAATAGTACTATATCTGTTCAAAATAATATAAATATTGCTTATGCCTATTACAAATATTCTCCATATGATAATTCAATTTATGGAGCTCAGATGTTCTGGTTTGTCAAGGTATGAGTGATAATTTGATGGACTTAGGTTTATCCATCAGATTAAGAATGATTTTCATTCCATGGCTAGTGTGAATCTTAGTTTTCTTAACATTTATTAATTTAAATTTATTTCACAAAAACATTTTTAGTATGCCTGACTGAAACATTACTTTACTGGTAAACACTCAAAGTATAAAACTGATAATTAAGCTCAAACATATACTTTATAGTTATCAGAGGATAATGTTTAATAGTCACAAAAAACAAAAAATACATAGTCTAAATAACCTAAGATGGATTTAACTTTATTATCTTTAAATACCAATGGCTTAAACAATTCTAACAATATATCAAATCTACTGAAATATTTAAAACTGAACAAAGCACAAATTGTCTTCCTTCAAGAAACTAATTTCAAAACAAATAACAATTACAAATGGAATCCTAAGGAATATATGATATTGGTGCAATCCACTTATAAGACAAAGACAAAAGGGGTAACAATTTTATGGAAAACAAATGTGATTAACCCAGAAATCATTTATAAGTATGAAGAGAAAGAAGGCCTTATGGAATTAGTAATAGTTAAATATAATAACAGAATATGGACCCTAGCCAATCTATACTGGTTCCCAGGCATTGGAATAGGAACTGTTAAAAACACTTGGATTTCATTTCCAATAATCATAAAGGCAACTTAATATTAGGAGGAGATTTTATCTGCATATTTGATATTTCTGAAACTACAAATAAAATACTGATGCGTACATCTGCTGTATCAAAAGCTTTAAAGAAGTGGGTAGAATCATTTCATCTTGTAAATGCTTTCAGATCGAAAGAAGATAAATCCTTGTTGTTTTCCCATAAAAATCACAGATTTGGTACCCAAACTAGAATAGATAAAATTTTTTGCTGCCCATGACTTACACTCTAAAATCATTAATTTCTCAATCACTCCCTGCCCCTTTTCAGACCACAATTCATTGATACTAAAACTTCAAAATGGGTACAAACCATTACTTTTTAACTCCAGAATTCCAGCATATATAACTAAAATTAAAGAGTTCAAACCCTGGTTATTATCTGAATTACAGTTCTTCTTTGATATTAATTACACCACAGAGATAAATAAAAAAATGATATAGGACTCATTAAAAGCTTACATATATGGTAAAAACCTAACTTGGTATAAAAAAAATCAGAGAATGGGATTCTGAATTATTAGATCTACAATCCAAACTTTTGTCAGTAAAAGCCAAAAAAAATCAAAATCATTTGGAGTTGAAAAAGAAAGCAGAAGTATTAAACAATAAATACAATGAAATTCTTACACATAAAACTAGTTTAGCTTTAGAAAAACTAAAAATTAATAACTTGGCCACTTCTCCCAAATATCTACATAATTTATCCACAAGAATCAAAATACAGTCAAAAGCTAATAACATTAAAAGTATCTTCCATGAAAAGAAAGGGAAAAATGTCTCGGATATAGGTGACATTCTTGATGCCTTTAGAATTCACTATATGGAACATTTTGATCAATTAAATCTAGATGAAAAATATTCTAATATAAAAAAATTACCAGAAAAAATAAAAATAGATATGCAAGTACTCATATCCTACAAAGTAATTACTGATACAATAAAAGAGGGTAAAAATAATAAAGTTCCAGGTATAGATGGCATAATTATAGAAATATATAAACTTTTTACTTCAAAAATACTATCCCTCTTCCATAAAACTCTATTAGAAATTCAGTCACAAGCTTTAATATCACCCTCTTGGAGATATTCTTTAATCACACCAGTCCTAAAGGAAAACAAATCCCCAAACCTCTGTACCTCATATAGACCTATATCATTATTAAATAATGACTATAAGATATTTATGACAATATTAAGTAACAGAATGAAAATACCACTATCCAAAACAATAAATAATGATCAAACCGGATTTATATATCATAGACGCACACATGACAATATTAAAAGGATAATTTCTCTTATAGATAATGTTAATAAAGAAAATAAAGAAACACTCATAATTGGCTTAGATATAGAGAAAGCCTTTGATTTCTTAAATTGGGACTATTTATTCAAAATCCTAATGTTATTTGAATGTCCTGCATCATTTGTTCATCTCCTAAAGAATATATATATATATATATATATATATATATATATATATATATATATATATATATATATATATATGCATATACACATGCAAATAATTTAGCGTATGTCAAGTTATGTCCTTTTACCTCTGAATCTATACATATAAGAAAAGGCACTAAACAATGATGCCCCATGTCACCGATTCTATTTGCTCTGGCTATTGAAATATTGGCAGATTCAATTCATAACAATATAAAAATCAAAGGAATAGATATTTATGAACAATACAATTCTAAAGTAATGCTATTTGCTGATGGCATAGTACTAACATTATCTAATACAAAAGAGACATTAGAAGAATTAGATATATTAGTTGACAAATTTCACATGACTTCGGGACTCCATTTCAATAGATCAAAATCAATTTTTTTATATTTAAATAAAAAAAAGAACTGCAGACTAAGGGGAATCACATCATATGGAAACAATAATATACCTTAAAATATCTAGGAATTGAGTTATGCAAGGATAATAATGAATTAGTCTCAAAACACTACAATAATATCATCAACACAATTAAAATCTCTGTGAAAAAATGGAACAAAATAATATTAACATTTTAAGATAGACTATAGTTAATAAAAAAGGTTTTACTGCCCAAGATCCTATATATAGCCTTGCCAATACAATTGTTACCAGAAAAAAATATAGTTAAAGAAATAAATTCATGCCTAATAAAATTTCTATGGTTTCCCAAAAGAAACAGAATAGCTTTAATGCATCATATCAGACCATGGAAACAGGGAGGATTAAACTTTCCTGATATAGAAACATATATAAAAGCATCAATATCTAAAACAATCTCAGATTGGATAAGTCCAAATTACTCTGCAAATTGGAAAAAATTACTAACTGTAATACCAATAAATGTTTTATTTTTTTATTTTTATTCATTTTACATTTGTTTACTGGGAAAGTCCAACTGGAACAAGGTTCATTTGCAGCAGAGGCCCGGGGAGAAAAGCTCCATAACATAACAGTACAAATACAACAAATGACAAAAAAATTTCTGGACAGTGGCATATATACAATCAGAGCTCCATGTCTTTATATGACAACACATAATCCACGAATGACAGAAAATTTCTATACAGTGGCATATATACAATCAAGAAGATTTTTTGTACCTTAGTTTGATTTGAGCAAGCTTGGTATATAGATTGCATAACTTTGAATTCCCTATTGGTAGTACAAAGCATAAAAATGAAGGAATGGAATCTGAAAAATATTGCTATTCGGGAGATATGTCATAGTGTGAGAAATAGTTTGTAGGAAAGTAGTTCCTGATAGGGAGTATTTGAGTAGTACAGAATAGCTGAGGTAAGCAGTGAGGAGATGAGGTGTGGCAAGTTAGGAGGAAAGCAGAAAAGATTTTATGTGATACAGGGACAGAGCCATGATTGCAAGAGGTGTGACTTTAGTGATGTCTTGAAAAGAGAGATGGATGGTGCAGAGGAGATACAATGGTGTGGGAGAACAGACTTCCCTGCAGTGTTATTGGCTTTGGTTATGCATAGCAGGGTTTTGTTGGATAAACATAGAGGGCAATTTGAAGAATATTGGTTTAGAAGTTGATTTAGGGCTGGGGTTTTCTGAGGGTTCCTTATTATGTTGAAGGTGAGGACTAATTGGTGATAGCTAATTAGCTGAGGGAGTTCTAACCACTGTAGTTGCTTCAGGGCAAGACAGTGATGACTTCTAAAAGTGGAGTTAGTGAATATGTGCAATTTTATTGTAACATGACTCTAGTTTGTTTAGATCTGTTTTCCTGATACGAATTAGGATTGGTGATGCATATATTAGGGTAGACAAGAGGTGAGTTTGGGCTAAGGAGATTCTAGCTTGGTCCGATAAGAACTGTTTGTGTTTGTATAAGGTTCCTAGTTTCTTATGTACCTTTGTGAAGGTTTGTGAGATATGGACATTAAAGTTTAGATTGTTATCAATTTCAACCCCGAGCAGCTTAGTGTGAGGGGAGGGGGAGACTGTGGTCCCATTTTTGGAGGTGATAGTGAAGGTAGGAGGTGTGGATTTGGATTTATTGGGGGTAAAAAGGAGTAATTTGGTCTTTATGGGGTTTAGAATGAGTTGGATATCGGTAATCCATTGTTCCACAGAGCAGAAGGATTCTTGGATAAGCTTTTGAAGAGTGGTTATGAATGGGGTTGAGCAGATTAGGGTGGTCAACTGCGTACTGTATAAGTGATGCATGCAGGGAGTATGTAGTTTGTTAGTGAAAATGGTGAATAATAGAAGACCCAGTATTGATCCTTGTGGGACGCCTATAGTAGTTGGTAATAGAGGTGATAGTGTACTTTGCCATTTAGCTGATTGTTTTCTGTCAGAGAGAGCTTCTAAATCCTGAAATAGTAGAGGGGGTGAAGGATAAGGCTGACAGAGTGTCTAAGATTAGGTTATGGGAGACCATATCAAACTCTTTTGATAGATCTAGGAATATGGCTGAGATGAATTTGTTGTTTCTTAGATGGTTAATCTGATTGGTAAAGGAGAGTAGAGCAGTGGTTATGCTATTGTTTGGGCGGAAACCATGCTGTGTGGGGGAGAGGAGGTTATGTGAGGATAAGAAGTGCATTACCTGGGTGTGAATACATTTCTCCAGAAGCTTGGAATGGGGGGATAAGATAGCAATTGGCTGGAAGTTTGATAGTTCATAGGAGTTTCCGCCTTTGTGAAGGAGAATTATATGTGACACTTTCCACAGATGGGGTATGTCGGTTTCTTGAATAGAGTGGTTTATAAGAAGTGAGACAGGGTAGGCTAGTGATTCTGCAACTAATTTTAGAAAATTTGTGGGTGAACCATTTGCTGTGAGTGTGGTGGGTTTTAGTTTAGAGAGTAGCTTTTTTAACTGAATAGGTTGGTACAGGTGAGAGTGTGAACATGGATATGTTAGTTTGTTCTATAGTTGGGGTGGTTTTAGTGTTCTTGTTGGATAGTTGGATAGATAGTGTGAGGATATATTCTGTGAAGGGATGGTTGAATTCTAAAGCTATGCTATCATTATCAGAATTGTTGTTGGAAGATGGGGTGGTGGTTTTGCCCGGTTTTAAAAGGGTATTGATGGCCTGTCAGAACTTGTGGAGGTTTCTAGAGTGCTTGTTTTGTATGTCTAAGAAGTAGTTCTTTTTGTCTACTTTTGTTTGGGTTTTGCCCTTATTTCGTAGTTCATGATATTTCTGTCTGTCTTGGATAGTGTTATTCTTTTTCCAGTTTTTCCAGGCATTGTCTCTGGCTTTCATTAAGGCTTTTGTTGCCCTATTTAGCCATGGGGCATAGTTACGTTTAGTCCTGAGTTTCCTGATGGGAGCTAGTATATTTAGTACATTCATAAAAATAGTATTAAAAAATCAACTGCCTGGTCTAAAGGTGGATTCCAGTCCTGTTGCTGGAGCATACTGTTAAGAGTTTGTGGATTGACTTTGTGCTCGCCCCTAGTTTCCTTGAATAGTATGGGCTTGGGTATTTTTGGTCTGTTTATGAAGGAGGAATGTGGGGCAGTGATCACTCAAGGCATCAGGCAAGCAGCCCACATGATAATTTTCTGTGGGGATATTAACTAGTGTCCAATCTAGAATGGAGGTTCTATTGGATTTTTTTATCTACTCTGGTGGCTTCTTGGATTAGTTGTGAGAATCCAAATAAGTTAATATGGTTTGAGGGGTTGTTGGAGTTGCAGGCTAGCCAGTCTAAGTTTAGGTTGCCTAGCAGAATGGTTTCTTGGGGTAGGTTGATTGCGGCCCATTGTAGTATCTCCTCTATTATAGGTGAGTTATTTCCTGGAGGAATATAACTACAGAGGATGTTCATAGCAGGATGGTTTCTTGGGTAGGTTGATTGTGGCCCATTGTAGTATCTCCTCTATTATAGGTGAGTTATTTCCTGGAGGAATATAACTACAGGGGATGTTGATAGCAGGATGGTTTCTCTGGGTAGGTTGATTGTGGCCCATTGTAGTATCTCTTCTATTATAGGTGAGTTATTTCCTGGAGGAATATAACTGCAGAGGATGTTGATAGCAGGATGGTTTCTTGGGGTAGGTTGATTGTGGCCCATTGTAGTATCTCTTCTATTATAGGTGAGTTATTTCCTGGAGGAATATAACTACAGAGGATGTTGATAGCAGGATGGTTTCTTGGGGTAGGTTGATTGTGGCCCATTGTAGTATCTCTTCTATTATAGGTGAGTTATTTCCTGGAGGAATATAACTACAGAGGATGTTGATAGCAGGATGGTTTCTTGGGTAGGTTGATTGTGGCCCATTGTAGTATCTCTTCTATTATAGGTGAGTTATTTCCTGGAGGAATATAACTACAGAGGATGTTGATAGCAGGATGGTTTCTTGGGGTAGGTTGATTGTGGCCCATTGTAGTATCTCTTCTATTATAGGTGAGTTATTTCCTGGAGGAATATAACTACAGAGGATGTTGATAGCAGGATGGTTTCTTGGGTAGGTTGATTGTGGCCCATTGTAGTATCTCTTCTATTATAGGTGAGTTATTTCCTGGAGGAATATAACTACAGAGGATGTTGATAGCAGGATGGTTTCTTGGGGTAGGTTGATTGTGGCCCATTGTAGTATCTCTTCTATTATAGGTGAGTTATTTCCTGGAGGAATATAACTACAGAGGATGTTGATAGCAGGATGGTTTCTTGGGGTAGGTTGATTGTGGCCATTGTAGTATCTCTTCTATTATAGGTGAGTTATTTCCTGGAGGAATATAACTACAGAGGATGTTGATAGCAGGATGGTTTCTTGGGGTAGGTTGATTGTGGCCCATTGTAGTATCTCTTCTATTATAGGTGAGTTATTTCCTGGAGGAATATAACTACAGAGGATGTTGATAGCAGGATGGTTTCTTGGGGTAGGTTGATTGTGGCCCATTGTAGTATCTCTTCTATTATAGGTGAGTTATTTCCTGGAGGAATATAACTACAGAGGATGTTGATAGCAGGATGGTTTCTTGGGGTAGGTTGATTGTGGCCCATTGTAGTATCTCTTCTATTATAGGTGAGTTATTTCCTGGAGGAATATAACTACAGAGGATGTTGATAGCAGGATGGTTTCTTGGGGTAGGTTGATTGTGGCCCATTGTAGTATCTCTTCTATTATAGGTGAGTTATTTCCTGGAGGAATATAACTACAGAGGATGTTGATAGCAGGATGGTTTCTTGGGGTAGGTTGATTGTGGCCCATTGTAGTATCTCTTCTATTATAGGTGAGTTATTTCCTGGAGGAATATAACTACAGAGGATGTTGATAGCAGGATGGTTTCTTGGGGTAGGTTGATTGTGGCCCATTGTAGTATCTCTTCTATTATAGGTGAGTTATTTCCTGGAGGAATATAACTACAGAGGATGTTGATAGCAGGATGGTTTCTTGGGGTAGGTTGATTGTGGCCCATTGTAGTATCTCTTCTATTATAGGTGAGTTATTTCCTGGAGGAATATAACTACAGAGGCTGTTGATAGCAGGATGGTTTCTTGGGGTAGGTTGATTGTGGCCCATTGTAGTATCTCTTCTATTATAGGTGAGTTATTTCCTGGAGGAATATAACTACAGAGGATGTTGATAGCAGGATGGTTTCTTGGGGCAGGTTGATTGGCCCATTGTAGTATCTCTTCTATTATAGGTGAGTTATTTCCTGGAGGAATATAACTACAGAGGATGTTGATAGCAGGATGGTTTCTTGGGGTAGGTTGATTGTGGCCCATTGTAGTATCTCTTCTATTATAGGTGAGTTATTTCCTAGAGGAATATAACTACAGAGGATGTTGATAGCAGGATGGTTTCTTGGGGTAGGTTGATTGTGGCCCATTGTAGTATCTCTTCTATTATAGGTGAGTTATTTCCTGGAGGAATATAACTACAGAGGATGTTGATAGCAGGATGGTTTCTTGGGGTAGGTTGATTGTGGCCCATTGTAGTATCTCTTCTATTATAGGTGAGTTATTTCCTGGAGGAATATAACTACAGAGGATGTTGATAGCAGGATGGTTTCTTGGGGTAGGTTGATTGTGGCCCATTGTAGTATCTCTTCTATTATAGGTGAGTTATTTCCTGGAGGAATATAACTACAGAGGATGTTGATAGCAGGATGGTTTCTTGGGGTAGGTTGATTGTGGCCCATTGTAGTATCTCTTCTATTATAGGTGAGTTATTTCCTGGAGGAATATAACTACAGAGGATGTTGATAGCAGGATGGTTTCTTGGGTAGGTTGATTGTGGCCCATTGTAGTATCTCTTCTATTATAGGTGAGTTATTTCCTGGAGGAATATAACTGCAGAGGATGTTGATAGCAGGATGGTTTCTTGGGGTAGGTTGATTGTGGCCCATTGTAGTATCTCTTCTATTATAGGTGAGTTATTTCCTGGAGGAATATAACTACAGAGGATGTTGATAGCAGGATGGTTTCTTGGGGTAGGTTGATTGTGGCCCATTGTAGTATCTCTTCTATTATAGGTGAGTTATTTCCTGGAGGAATATAACTACAGAGGATGTTGATAGCAGGATGGTTTCTTGGGGTAGGTTGATTGTGGCCCATTGTAGTATCTCTTCTATTATAGGTGAGTTATTTCCTGGAGGAATATAACTACAGAGGATGTTGATAGCAGGATGGTTTCTTGGGGTAGGTTGATTGTGGCCCATTGTAGTATCTCTTCTATTATAGGTGAGTTATTTCCTGGAGGAATATAACTACAGAGGATGTTGATAGCAGGATGGTTTCTTGGGGTAGGTTGATTATGGCCCATTGTAGTATCTCTTCTATTATAGGTGAGTTATTTCCTGGAGGAATATAACTACAGAGGATGTTGATAGCAGGATGGTTTCTTGGGGTAGGTTGATTGTGGCCCATTGTAGTATCTCTTCTATTATAGGTGAGTTATTTCCTGGAGGAATATAACTACAGAGGATGTTGATATCAGGATGGTTTCTTGGGGTAGGTTGATTGTGGCCCATTGTAGTATCTCTTCTATTATAGGTGAGTTATTTCCTGGAGGAATATAACTACAGAGGATGTTGATAGCAGGATGGTTTCTTGGGGTAGGTTGATTGTGGCCCATTGTAGTATCTCTTGTATTATAGGTGAGTTATTTCCTGGAGGAATATAACTACAGAGGATGTTGATAGCAGGATGGTTTCTTGGGGTAGGTTGATTGTGGCCCATTGTAGTATCTCTTCTATTATAGGTGAGTTATTTCCTGGAGGAATATAACTACAGAGGATGTTGATAGCAGGATGGTTTCTTGGGGTAGGTTGATTGTGGCCCATTGTAGTATCTCTTCTATTATAGGTGAGTTATTTCCTGGAGGAATATAACTACAGAGGATGTTGATAGCAGGATGGTTTCTTGGGGTAGGTTGATTGTGGCCCATTGTAGTATCTCTTCTATTATAGGTGAGTTATTTCCTGGAGGAATATAACTACAGAGGATGTTGATAGCAGGATGGTTTCTTGGGGTAGGTTGATTGTGGCCCATTGTAGTATCTCTTCTATTATAGGTGAGTTATTTCCTGGAGGAATATAACTACAGAGGATGTTGATAGCAGGATGGTTTCTTGGGGTAGGTTGATTGTGGCCCATTGTAGTATCTCTTCTATTATAGGTGAGTTATTTCCTGGAGGAATATAACTACAGAGGATGTTGATATCAGGATGGTTTCTTGGGGTAGGTTGATTGTGGCCCATTGTAGTATCTCTTCTATTATAGGTGAGTTATTTCCTGGAGGAATATAACTACAGAGGATGTTGATAGCAGGATGGTTTCTTGGGGTAGGTTGATTGTGGCCCATTGTAGTATCTCTTCTATTATAGGTGAGTTATTTCCTGGAGGAATATAACCACAGAGGATGTTGATAGCAGGATGGTTTCTTGGGGTAGGTTGATTGTGGCCCATTGTAGTATCTCTTCTATTATAGGTGAGTTATTTCCTGGAGGAATATAACTACAGAGGATGTTGATAGCAGGATGGTTTCTTGGGGTAGGTTGATTGTGGCCCATTGTAGTATCTCTTCTATTATAGGTGAGTTATTTCCTGGAGGAATATAACTACAGAGGATGTTGATAGCAGGATGGTTTCTTGGGGTAGGTTGATTGTGGCCCATTGTAGTATCTCTTCTATTATAGGTGAGTTATTTCCTGGAGGAATATAACTACAGAGGATGTTGATAGCAGGATGGTTTCTTGGGGTAGGTTGATTGTGGCCCATTGTAGTATCTCTTCTATTATAGGTGAGTTATTTCCTGGAGGAATATAACTACAGAGGATGTTGATAGCAGGATGGTTTCTTGGGGTAGGTTGATTGTGGCCCATTGTAGTATCTCTTCTATTATAGGTGAGTTATTTCCTGGAGGAATATAACTACAGAGGATGTTGATAGCAGGATGGTTTCTTGGGGTAGGTTGATTGTGGCCCATTGTAGTATCTCTTCTATTATAGGTGAGTTATTTCCTGGAGGAATATAACTACAGAGGATGTTGATAGCAGGATGGTTTCTTGGGGTAGGTTGATTGTGGCCCATTGTAGTATCTCTTCTATTATAGGTGAGTTATTTCCTGGAGGAATATAACTACAGAGGATGTTGATAGCAGGATGGTTTCTTGGGGTAGGTTGATTGTGGCCCATTGTAGTATCTCTTCTATTATAGGTGAGTTATTTCCTGGAGGAATATAACTACAGAGGATGTTGATAGCAGGATGGTTTCTTGGGGTAGGTTGATTGTGGCCCATTGTAGTATCTCTTCTATTATAGGTGAGTTATTTCCTGGAGGAATATAACTACAGAGGATGTTGATATCAGGATGGTTTCTTGGGGTAGGTTGATTGTGGCCCATTGTAGTATCTCTTCTATTATAGGTGAGTTATTTCCTGGAGGAATATAACTACAGAGGATGTTGATAGCAGGATGGTTTCTTGGGGTAGGTTGATTGTGGCCCATTGTAGTATCTCTTCTATTATAGGTGAGTTATTTCCTGGAGGAATATAACTACAGAGGATGTTGATAGCAGGATGGTTTCTTGGGGTAGGTTGATTGTGGCCCATTGTAGTATCTCTTCTATTATAGGTGAGTTATTTCATGGAGGAATATAACTACAGAGGATGTTGATAGCAGGATGGTTTCTTGGGGTAGGTTGATTGTGGCCCATTGTAGTATCTCTTCTATTATAGGTGAGTTATTTCCTGGAGGAATATAACTACAGAGGATGTTGATAGCAGGATGGTTTCTTGGGGTAGGTTGATTGTGGCCCATTGTAGTATCTCTTCTATTATAGGTGAGTTATTTCCTGGAGGAATATAACTACAGAGGATGTTGATAGCAGGATGGTTTCTTGGGGTAGGTTGATTGTGGCCCATTGTAGTATCTCTTCTATTATAGGTGAGTTATTTCCTGGAGGAATATAACTACAGAGGATGTTGATAGCAGGATGGTTTCTTGGGGTAGGTTGATTGGCCCATTGTAGTATCTCTTCTATTATAGGTGAGTTATTTCCTGGAGGAATATAACTACAGAGGATGTTGATAGCAGGATGGTTTCTTGGGGTAGGTTGATTGTGGCCCATTGTAGTATCTCTTCTATTATAGGTGAGTTATTTCCTGGAGGAATATAACTACAGAGGATGTTGATAGCAGGATGGTTTCTTGGGGTAGGTTGATTGTGGCCCATTGTAGTATCTCTTCTATTATAGGTGAGTTATTTCCTGGAGGAATATAACTACAGAGGATGTTGATATCAGGATGGTTTCTTGGGGTAGGTTGATTGTGGCCCATTGTAGTATCTCTTCTATTATAGGTGAGTTAGTTCCTGGATGAATATAACTACAGAGGATGTTGATAGCAGGATGGTTTCTTGGGGTAGGTTGATTGTGGCCCATTGTAGTATCTCTTCTATTATAGGTGAGTTATTTCCTGGAGGAATATAACTACAGAGGATGTTGATAGCAGGATGGTTTCTTGGGGTAGGTTGATTGTGGCCCATTGTAGTATCTCTTCTATTATAGGTGAGTTATTTCCTGGAGGAATATAACTACAGAGGATGTTGATAGCAGGATGGTTTCTTGGGGTAGGTTGATTGTGGCCCATTGTAGTATCTCTTCTATTATAGGTGAGTTATTTCCTGGAGGAATATAACTACAGAGGATGTTGATATCAGGATGGTTTCTTGGGGTAGGTTGATTGTGGCCCATTGTAGTATCTCTTCTATTATAGGTGAGTTAGTTCCTGGAGGAATATAACTACAGAGGATGTTGATATCAGGATGGTTTCTTGGGGTAGGTTGATTTTGGCCCATTGCAGTATCTCTTCTATTATAGGTGAGTTAGTTCCTGGATGAATATAACTACAGAGGATGTTGATATCAGGATGGTTTCTTGGGGTAGGTTGATTGTGGCCCATTGTAGTATCTCTTCTATTATAGGTGAGTTAGTTCCTGGATGAATATAACTACAGAGGATGTTGATGTCATGATGGTTTCTTGGGATAGGTTGATTGCGGCCTATTGCAGTATCTCTTCTATTATAGGTGAGTTAGTTCCTGGATGAATATAACTACAGAGGATGTTGATATCAGGATGGTTTCTTGGGATAGGTTGATTGCAGCCTATTGCAGTATCTCTTCTATTATAGGTGAGTTAGTTCCTGGAGGAATATAACTACAGAGGATGTTGATAGCAGGATGGTTTCTTGGGGTAGGTTGATTGTGGCCTATTGTAGTATCTCTTCTATTATAGGTGAGTTATTTCCTGGAGGAATATAACTACAGAGGATGTTGATAGCAGGATGGTTTCTTGGGGTAGGTTGATTGCGGCCTATTGCAGTATCTCTTCTATTATAGGTGGGTTATTTCCTGGAGGAATATAACTACAGAGGATGTTGATTCTCTTTTTGTTTTTAAGGGACATAACGGAGCCTAATCTCTCTGCATTCTGGGATTTGGGAAGTGGGGTTTTTAGTGGTTGGAGGTTGAGTGTATTTTTAAATAAGATTGCAACTCCACCTCCCCTTTTGGTACCTCTGTCTTGCCTTAGGATGTTATAGCCAGGGGGAAGAGTTTCTTTGTTTTGTGTGGCAGGTTTTAGCCAGGTCTCTGTAACGGTTAGTATGTCTGGGGAGTAGTGGGATATGAATGCGCGAAAGTCATGTAGTTTGTTGGATATGCTATGTGTGTTTATATTGATAATAAGTAGGTCTGACTTGTGTTTCTGGGATAGGATTGGGTTGCTTGGACCTGGGTTGGAGTGTATGTCCCCTGAGATTAGTAGCCATTTTCTGAGGAATAGTGTGAGTTTTATGGCATATGCTATATCTATGTGTTTTTTGGGTACTGTTAGCCTTTTGTGAGGTAGTGTGGTTGCTGTTTTGTGTATGTAGAGTAATGAGAGAATGGGGAGTATGCTTTAACTAAAGGTTCCACCCAGCTATGGTAAGAAGGGTGGATTAGTAGAGTATGTTTCTACCGAGTGGCCAACTTCATTAAAGCTCTCCAAGTTAGAAGCTAAATGGACCTCAATGCAGCTGTGCTCACCTCACAAAGATTGTCACAAAGTAAGAGAAAATTGTTAAAAACAAATTCAATGACATTCACCTAATAATTAATTCTACTGGAAGGCTTGTGTTTACAAGCTGAGATTTCCCAGGTCTGATTTGAGCTTTAGCTGAAAATTGCTTCAGAACCAAAGGCGGTGGTGGTGGTGGTGGTGGTGGAGGGGAGCCATCCCGAGGCTTGTGGATGGCCCGAGCAAACTGCAAAAAGAGAAAAAAAGAGAGTGTGAGCAGAAAGTGAGTAGTACAGTTCTAGGAGAAATGGAGACAATTAGGAGAGTAGAGGATATTAGTCAGAGAGGGATGGAAGGATTATCAGAAGACCGAGAGTTGGTACATGAAATGGTACAATAAGTAGGTACATAGATAAATGTCTGGGGAAGAGTAAAGAATCACAAACAATAGGAAACGGTGCCTAGGCAGATCATTACAGACAAATTTAAACAAAGTACTATGTTTAACAGGTTAAAGTAGCACCATAAGATACTGGCTAGAATGTGCAACAAATGCTGTGTTTCTGCTTTTCAAATACCAAATAAACTGTATGTTTTGATTTAAAAAAAAAAATTCAAATAGATAAAAACAATTTGCCATGGCACATATGTATTAGTATGCAATATAACATAACTAAACCCACTAAAACTTGTATGATTAATTATTACATTGACTCATTTAGGAAAATTATTAATGCAAATATAGATTTAAAAATCTGGTTTGATCTTTTAACACCATTTATAGTCACAAAGAACTTTCCACATAAAATATATAGAGAAATTATTAATTCTTGGGAACAGAAAGGATTTGTTTGTTGGCTCCAATGTATCAAAGAACTAAAAGTTTTAGCTATGCAAGTAATAAAAACAACATACAAAATTCCACAACAGAACTGGCTAACTTTACAGATTATTCTGTCATATTCATAAGATTTATGTAGAATAAGTAACAATTCTTCATTTAAAGAGATACCTAAATTTATGAAATACATATATGAAATCATATATAATGACTCTGACATGGGAAACAGTATTTTAACATTTTACAAAATATTGCTAAACTATAAAACAACACCCAAAACCTCATATTGGAAATATATAACAAAAGGACACTCAATACAGTTAACTGAAGATATTAAAACAAATATCTTATTATTGATAAAATATACATCTTTTACACAATACTGGAACGTTTTTAATTGGAACTGCTTGCACAGAGTATTCTTACCCCAGATAGAATCAATAAATTTGTTTTTCCATAAAAGGAATATGTTGGAGATGTGAGCAAGTACACAATGCAGATTGGAACCACATTTTCTTTGATTGTGTTAAAATTAAGCCATTTTTGAATGGTATTAATCACATTACCAGTGAGCAAATACTCCCTACAGGTTATGGCATACTAAGAGTAGACCAGCTAAACAAGAAAGGAGGCGGTGTAGCTATAATATTTAAACAGCATCTAAACATCCAGATCTTAAACTCATCAGCTCCACAAATAGGCAATGAAGAAATAATATATACCAACCTCAAAATAAACCAAAACAAAACCATCAACATAATTGGATGCTACTTCCCACCTGGCCAAAACATCCCTCCACTAGAAAACCTCCTCAGCTGGTCTACCCACCATCTCCTCCAAGAAACTATCATTTTAGGTGATTTTAATATTGACTGGCAATCCTGCTCTGGCAACCATCCAACCCATCATGTAAACCTTCATGGCTTCACCCAACTAGTCCAGTCGCCAACCAGGATAAATAAAAACTCCATCAAGCATACTACCTTGGATTGGATACTAGTCAGTAAGAACCCCCAGTCATATATAACAGGCTGCTTATCAGATGGCCTCAGTGATCACTCCCCAACATTCCTACTGAAAAAATACCTATACCAAGCTAAACCTGTCGTCTACCATCAGATACGTAAAAAAAAAAATTTAACCCACTCACATTCATCTCATCCCTCAAAGAATGTAACTGTCATCCTCTAAAGTACCTCAGTCTTGTTGAAGCAGTTGAATTTTTTAATACTACCTTCCTGAGCATCCTTAATTGCCATGCCCCCATAAGACTTTCCAGAATCAAAGCACAACCCTCCCCATGGCTACAGAAAACCACTAAGCCAGAAATGAAAAACAGGGATAAAGCCTGGGAGCACTGGAGCAAAACCAAGACCCCCTCAACTAGACAGAAATTCCTAGAACTACGCAATAGAGTCAAAAAGATAATAAAAGAGGACAAATTCCAATACTACCAGTCTGCCCTAGACTCCTCTGAACACAGCCCCAAAACAATTCTGGTCCTCCATAAACTCCATCCTCCACCCAAGTAAAGTCAGTACCCCTCCTCCTAACATCCCTCACTCCTCAGAAAATATTGCTACCTCATTCAACACACACTTCACACAAATCATACTATCACTAGCTAAACAAAACAACCCCCCTCCCCTCCAACCCACACCTTCAACTACTAATCTCCCCACTGCCTTCTATTTTTCTCCTGTACCTACCTCCAACATAAAAACACTCTTAACTAAACTTAAACCCACCAAATTAGCAGCAGACAACCTCCCTAGTGAATACCTACAAATCACAGCTGATGCTCTGGCCTACCCAGTATCCATCTTGATTAACCGATCTCTGTCAGAAAGTTATGTTCCCACACTGTGGAAAGTATCACATATAATTCCCCTCCACAAAGGCGGACCCTCCACAGAACTAACCAATTACTGCCCCATAGCTATTCTCTCTACACTCTCCCAAATACTAGAGAGATGCATACACTCTCAGGTCTCAGACTACCTCCTTACTAACAACCTCCTTTCCAATACTCAGCATGGTTTCTGACCAAACCATAGCACCACCACTGCCTTACTCTCCTTTACTAACACTATCCTTCAGCATAAAAACAATGGCTATCTCTCCTCTGCTACTTTCCTAGACCTATCTAAAGCATTTGACATGGTCCTACACAAACAACTTATCTCTGTCCTCAATAACCTATCCTTCTCACAATCAGTCACCAACTGGTTTCAGAGTTACCTGTCTGACCACCAACAATCCGTTGTATGGCAGAATGACATATCTCCCCAACTACCTGTCTCCATAGGGGTTCCCCAAGGATCCATCCTTGGACCCCTACTCTTCTCTGTTTTCACAAATAATCTAGCGTCTGCCACCACACATGGCACACTCATACAATATGCAGATGACTCAACCATCATCTGCTCAGCCCAGTCCCTACCCAAACTGCAAAAAGTCACACAGGAAGCCTTTTCCACTGTTGAAACTTGGTTATCCGATGCCCAATTAATACTCAACCCAAACAAAACTAAATTACTCATCTTCCAACCCACCAAACATACTCAAAACAACTCTCACTTCAACATCACAGCAAAAGACAACACCACTATATACCCAACTGAACACACCAAATTGCTAGGAGTGGAAATAGACAATAAACTAAAATTTGACATTCACATATCCATGACCATAAAAAAAGTCCACAAAAAACTAGGAGCGCTATACAGAAATAAGCATCTTCTCACCAAAGCAGCAAAGATTTCAATAGCAAATTCCCACCTTATCTCCACCCTACTTTATGCCTCTCCAATATATACCAACCTAAGGCAATGCGATCTAAACAAGCTAGAGACCTGCTACAACAAAATTGCCAAATTCGCCACAGGGGCATCCTACCATAGTCACCTTTGTCTCTCACTTGCTGAACTGGGCTGGCTTGAACTCCCTCACCTCCTTCAATGGTATCAACTCTCACTTGCCCACAAATTAGTAAACCATCCACTAAATGTCTCATCCCTCCAGAATCTACTCCAACCCTATCGCACCACCAGACCACTAAGATCCAGCAACAAAAATCACTTGCAGATCACTAAAGCCAATAACTCTGCTGGTGAAGCACTATTCTCTTGCACCATAGCCAAATTATGGAACTCCCTCCCACCCACAATTATCTCCGTACCATCATGCACCCACTTCAAAAATTTACTAAAAGCGCACCTAAAACCATGCTGGCTATGCCCTTGCAACTCCCACTCTAATATCACCCACCCCATCCAACCACTACCTTTCTTTCCACTCCACTAACTACCTTGATTATAGCAGGCTCAGATGCTCATAAGCCTAGTACTCATACAGCAGGAACTTCTTATTTTAACATTTGTTAATGTCTGTTATGTACTTCACAGATAAAGATTCTAGTTGTCTACTGATGTACTATGTTCTTCATCTGTAAATATGTTGTAAGTAATTGCTATGTAAATTGTTAATCGCTATGTAATCCAATGTAAGTACTGTCTGTTTATTTTAACTGTGGAGCTTTTCTCCCCAGGCCTCAGCTGAAAATGGACCTACGTCCAGTCGGACACTCCCGGTCAACAAATATAAATAAATAAATAAATAAATAAATAAATAATCACTTTCTACAACCTTTATTTAATGAATCATTTTATTTAACTAAAGTTCTTGTATTATTAAATGTGAATGAAGATCCTCATTTGAATTGGTCAAACATGTATCTAGTATGGACTATACTTGCAATTTCAAGGATGTGTATAACAAGAAGATGGAATACAAACACAATACCAACTTTGGAAGACTTCTATAGCCTACTGAAGACTTCAGCATTATTGGAAATTAAAATTAAAGAACACAGAATTTATCCAAAGCCATTTATCAACAACCCTTGGGGAAAAGTCTTATCATTGATTGACACTATACAATAATTGATCAGACACTCTGATAATGGATTGGACATACTTATAAAGTAACTGTATACATTAAGATCTGTTATAGTGTCAGGCTAATGTAAATAGTGTACAGAGTTATTTAAGATGTTATGTATAAATACTATGGAATTCATTCAAATGTATTTGAAAAATAAAAAAAAATTTGAGAAAACAAATATGGCTTTAATTGCAAGGCATAGGGGCTGATGGGAAATACAGATATATGATCTGTCTGTTGTTTACCCAACTTAAGCAGTAATTTTCTAGGTTTGCATAATCAGTGTGCCACTGGAATACTTTACTATGGCTATTTTGCAAAGCACTTAAATGTCTGATGTATGCATGGTCAGTAAAGGGGCTGTAAACAATGGATGAGTGTTGTCTGTGACAGAAATTACCACGTGTATGGAAGGAATTACAGTGAATCTAGAAGTGGCAAGATGAATATATAAATAATAAAAAATATATATATATATATATATATATATATATATATATATATATATATATTTTTTTTTACTTTCCAAAACAAACATCAGCATTGTACACAGCAAGTGACTGCCTGTGTCAGTCTGGGCAGGATGTGTGGGGCAGCAACTGATCACTGGCATAGTGGTGCAGGGAGTAGCATTGTTACCTTACAGCTCTTGGTTCAGTTGAGTTTTTTTTCTGTGATTCCTTCTGTATAGAGTCCGCATACGCTCCCTGTCTGTGTGCAGGCTTTATCCAGGTGTTCTGCTTTCCTCACCCAGGTCTTCACTTGTATGTTGCATGCCTATAGCCATTTTTGATTTACTTTCATTTCAGTCTAACACCAGAGGAGCACAAAGAAGGTAACTCTCTTTTTTGGTGGGGTAGGAAGGCAGACTGTATTCCCAGATAGGATTTATGTATCCTTGCAAACATTTGAATGATTATTGCATATGTTGTGCTATCCTTGGTGCAGTTAGCTTGTACATGGTATCTCATTTTCCCACCACATAGTGTACACAGAGCTTTAGTAATAGGTCAAGACTGCTGCATATTTACAACTGACTTATGGTATTTGTTAACTCCACTTTTTGTGAACTGTATTAACTGCAAATACAATATGGACTGAGTAGAGTTATGTAACTGCACATTGTTTTTGTTGCTTCCTCAGTATATCTGATAGTTTCCTCTTTACATTTTTTTTAATCAGTGACTTCCCTAACTATTCTCTCTTCCGGGAACTTATTCTATATTTTTCCGCTTACTCTACCTCTATACATTTAACCTAATTCTTGTTGTGTTAAGGGCTAAGCTCAGTTATTTTGCTCTGAGGCTGTTATGCCCCATTTTTCTCCAACATATTTCTGCTAGACCTCTACTTCTATACATTGCATATCTAGAACACTTGGAGGATTCTTACCTATGAACAACCTGCTGCTGTTATTCAAACAAGCTGTTCTTATCTATCCTCTCTAGAAGCAGTACCTTTTCTGCCTTCTTGTAGTTCTCCTATGCTACCTATTCTTCTGTCTTCAATTTTCCCTCTCATATACCCACCTACTCTTTCACTGGCTCTATCCCATGAACATCCTTTATCCTAACTCACTCACTACTGTCAACTTACTGAATAATATCTTCAGCCCCTCACTAATTTTCCTCTTGTTCCCCCTCAATGGTGTCTCTGCTTTACTTTTAATATTCTCTCTCTCTCTCTCCTTTTCCATAGGTTTTAACAGTAATAGATCCCCTGTGATTGGATAGTATCCTGCCCTGGAACCAGTGAACCACAAGTTGCGATCATCACATCCTAAGTGTCATCCAGGCTTCACTCTGCCGAGGGATACTCTCAAGTTTTGCTGTATGTATATGATACAACTATAGCCATCACACCTTTAACTGTATGACTATGTAACCTGGTGCTCTGTTCCTCTAGACCCATATCTTCCCACTGACACATCACTAGACTCTTATCCCTTATAATCTCTTATTTTTCCCTGGTTATTAGTGCTTCTCCCTGTTTAAACTGATCAAGAACCCTTACCTTTCACATTCTAAGGTGCTTACTGTATCTTGTATCCCATATTCTAATGATAGCCCATGTCTAAAATTAGCAGTTAGCCCCGCTGCAGTAATCATCTGGGTTTTAGCTTACCTGTGCTCCTAAACATTTCTAGCCTGTCTAGCTGATTGTTTTTTGTCACAGACTAGGCATTTATGACCTCTTTGGCTCATCCCGCTCCATTCACCCTCGCTGGCTTGAGCTCACTCCGCTTCTGTAACCACCCCCATTCCCACACCCCCCCATATCATTTCCTTTATAGCTCACCTCTTAGGTAACCCCATCCCATCTGAGTAGTCACTTCCTGCTTTCTGGAAAATTCCAAGCCCCCTCCCTCTTTCCAAAACTTAAAGAATCCAGCTCTCATAACTTCATATTTACCTCCTACCTTTACTTACTCTTGCTACAAGATACTTCATCTAACCTCCTTTCTCTTCTTTAACAAATCTAATATTAATATTCACCTTATACTCTATCCCAAACTACTCTACACCATCAAAATCTTAATTTCTACTCAAATATGACTCTTACAACATACACTATTCTCTACCTGCCTTCCCTACTTCTTTTCAATCTTACCTCCTATAGCTACCTCCTAACTCCAGCTTATAAACATCCCACAAGCATTCATGCAAATAATTTTTCATCATCACCATTGCATACCCCTCTACCTAAAATCAACCCCCCTTTCTCTTAACTCATACTCCAAAGTTAAAACTAGACACCACTTCTATAGCCTATTCAAACTCAGACTTCAACACCAGTCACATGCTGTTCTGTCAGGTGACATTCATCCTAATTCTGGCCCCATCTCTCACTCTCCTATCAATAACACTACCACTCCTAAAACAGCACACTCTTCACATCCTAACAAAAACATCTCATTCTACAATGAACATCAGAAGTGTCCTAAACAAAGTTAGTGAATTTCATGCCTGGATTACTAATCACAATCCTGATGTAATTCCTTAACTGAAACCTGGCTAAAATTTCGAATCCCTGGTAAAGAAGTACCCCCCCCCCAGGTTATAACATCCTTCACCTTGACTGTCCAAAAAGAAAAGGGGGTGGAGTTGCTATAGTTTATTCCAACCAACTCACAATTACTTCATCCAATAAACCTATCTCATCCTTCTCTCCTGCTGAACTTCTACTGACAAACCTCAAACGTAATCACTACTGCACTATCAGTGAAGTCGATATCTGTATTCCTCCAGGGGGCAGTATACAAGTCGATATCTGTATTCCCCCAGGGGACAGATTACAAGTACTGGAGAATATTCTTTCCTATCTCTCACAACACTTTCCAAATGAAACCATCCTCCTTGGAGATGTACATATCAACTGGACTACTCTATGCTCTCCTAACTCTTCCTATTGTATTAATTTATATGGGTTTACTCAACTCCTCTCCGAACCTACCCATATCAATAATTCAAACAACTCTAACACTGTCATAGACTGGATACTAGTCTCTGATCCTTACAAATACCATAACCCTGAAACCCTACCCAACTCCCTAAGTGACCATTCCCCAGTAAGAACTTTTAGATTTGCTCCCCACTTCACCAGCCACATAGATATATAACCTGCCAGAGTCTAACTAATTTTTGCCCAGATACTTCTAAAGCCCTGCTCTCTAGAATTAACTGGACTTATCTAGCCCACTTCCCCCTTGATGAAGCAGTTCAATCCTTCAATACTACCTTTCTTAACATTCTTGACAGCCTTGCTCCACTTCAAACAGTTCGCATAAAATCACATATATCCCCTTGGCTAACAAATGCTACTCATTTCCTTATGAAATCTAGAGATAAGATGTGGAAAATATGGGTACAAACAAAACTCCCCTCTGATTTACAAAAGTACAAAGAACTTAGAAATTTGGCATAAAAGCGCATTAGAAAAGATAAAAAAGAATTCTACTTTAACCCTCCTACTGCTCAAAGATCTAACCCTAAAAAATTCTGGAATTTAATCAACTTAATACTGCATCCTGGTAATCCTTCTTCTCCCAATCCCTGCCCCAATAATACTCCCAAAGAAACAGCAGTCATCTTCAACAACTATTTTATTGAATCTATATCCAAAATGTTTACCCTTGACTCTTCTTCTACTAACTCTACAAACGCTGGTAACAGCTGGACTACTGACTCCAATGAATCCCATCCTACTCTTAACTTAGTACTTTTTCCCTCACATCTGTTCCTACTAGCTACATTAGGTCTTTACTCTCCAAGCTTAAACTCTGCTCCACATCTGCTGACAATATAGCGTCCTGTTTCCTCCAGTTAGCAGCTGACTCTCTCGCACTTCCTGTTTCCATCATAAATCGGTCTATCTCTGCGTCAAAGGTGCTTTCAATTTGGAAAGAATTCTACTCACTACCTATACACAAAGGAGGTAACTCCACAGACATCACTAACTTTAGACCCATTGCTATCTTATCCCCAATCTCAAAAGTCTTGGAAAAATGCATTCATAAGCAACACATAGGTTCATAGGTGTGTACTAGGCTAATGGCCTTGGAGCCTTTACAAGCTTAGCCCATAGCATTACCCTGACATTGTGCCAACCGACCTTAGTTCTGTCAAGTAAAGCCACAACAGTGGCAATGTGGTGGTCAAAGAGAGGTTGCTATCAACCTGTGTTCCAAGATCTCTTACTTCTGTGTTCAGTGGACTACCATTGATGTGGTAATTCATGGGAACTGGGTTTTTCACAAAGGATGATGACACATTTTTTGGCATTGAGCTTAAGGCCATGGTTCTGACACCAGTCGTTGGTCTCAGTGAGGCCTTTCTGTAGGATGTCAACATCACTTGGGGAGTTAAAAATGGCTCCCTACTTGCAATCGTCTGTGAACTTTGTCAACCAGAGTCCCTTTGTGTTGGCCTGGACTTCTGAAAAGTAGATACCAAACAAGAGAGGACCCAGGACCGATCCCTGTGGGACTCTACTCGTGACTGGTCGGCAGTCTGACTTGGAGTCAGCTACTTTCACACTGTGGGTTCTATCTGTGAGCCAGTTCGCAACCCACCTAGTGATATAGGGGTTGATGCCTAGCTTAGTGAGTTTTTCTATGATTCCTGAGTAGGGAATATTATCAAAGGCCTTGGCCAGATCAAAGTAGGCTGACTGAACCACCTTGCCTTCATCCACAGCTCTGGTGGCTGACTCAAAGAAGTCGACCAAGTTGAGCAGGCATGATCTGCCCTTCACAAAACCAAACTGTGTGGGATCCAGAGTTTGGAGATTCCCTATATCCTTGTTTATTAGGTCCATGATGATGCCTCCCATAGCTTTGTATATCAGACTTGTCAGGATAAAGGCGCAGTAGTTCCCAGGGCCTGTAGTCACTCCTCCTTTGTGGTGAGGGATGACTATAGCAGTGCACCATTCGGTATGGACAACGCCTGAGGTGTGGCTGTGATTGAACAGAGCACACAGGTGAGGTGCCAGTTCACTCTGTAGTTCATGTAGAACACAGCCAGGGATATGGTCAGGTCCCATAGAAGCTGTATTCTTGGTCTTGGACAGTGCTGATTTAACCTGTGCAGTAGGAATACTGGGTGCCTGGCAATCTACTGGTATTGTGATTGTTCCTTTAGGGGGAGGGGTAAAGTTGGCACTGAATCTGTCGGCCAGTATATTGGCAATATCTGTTGGCTCAGTATAGGATGTACCAATGTGCAGTAGCTCAGAGCAAATCTGGGTATTGCCATGGAGATGCTTTACATAACTATAGAAGGCCTTGTGGTTGTCTTTACTATCTGCTGCAATTCTGTTTTCATAGCTAGCTTTAGAGGATTTGATTAGGGATTTCAACTTTTTTGTTGAGGCTGCTAAGGGAGTTTTTCCAGTCTTGGGACTTCACCTTATTCTGCATCAGCTTCCTCCTTCTGTTGTAGAGTTTGTTTATGGCAGGGAACCACCAGATTGGCTTTTTTTTTTTTTCGAGGAGAATGTCTTGGTTCTTTTGGGTATGGTGAGATCCATGCATTTGTGTATGTGTTCGTACAGTGCATTGGTGTATGATTCGACTGTCATGCAACTATTATCCATTTGCATGGGTGCCATAAAGTTAGCCACTTCTGCATTTAGGGCCCAAAGTTAGCTTTCGAGAAGTTTTTCATGGTGGTTACCTTTGCGGGGGTGGGATGGGGGTGGGAGGGATGTGGATTTCCAAGGTTATTAATTTGTGGTCGGATCTAACCAGGGAGGAGTTCACTATTGCTGTAGAGCAATGGTCACCCATGTTAGTAATGACCAGGTCAAGGATGTTGCTACTTCTAGTGGGAGTAAGAATGACGTGGTCTAGGGCATTGGAATTAATGAATTCCAGGAAATGTTGGGCAAGTGTATTGGTACATGAGTAGTTTTCCCAGTTAATGGAGGGGTAGTTGACGATGCCCATTATGTGAGTGTAAGGTTGGACAATAATATTCTCCAGGGTGCTTAAGAATGTGGAGTGTGAGTCTTAGGACATGGTTAGGGACCTATGACAGGCTATGAACTGAATCGCTCTCTTACCCAATGTTAGCTGCACCTGAAGTATCTCTGATGCGTTATGTTAGGCTACCAGTCTGGAGGTCTGCGCATCCTTTATGAATATGGAAACACACCACATTTGGAGCTTTGTTCCAAGTTCTGGGGCCAAAAGGTGTGGAATGAGTTATAGTCTGGTAGTGCAGGGGTGCTTTCTGCTGCCTTGAATCAGATCCCTGTTACCGCAAAAATGTCGATGTTCTCCATTTTAAGGAGTGCTTCAAGCGATTGCATTTTGAGATTTAGACTTCTAGCACTGAGCAGCATGACCCTCAGATTGCATTTGTTTGTAGCTGTTACGGTGGTAATTTGGTCTTTGGAACACTGCCTAAAAAAAAGGCATTATAGGGGTAGCAAGAGCCTTGGCCAGTATCCGAAAGCCCAGGTGTGACAGATGCAGACCATCTTTGGCAAAGCATCGAGGTCTGTCAATCATGTCATCCCAGGCAGACAGATACTGGATCCCCTTAGAATGATACCAGAAACTTAGCCAATTGTTGAAATCAATCATTTTCTTCTTGTACTGTGGTATCATTCTGGGTGATGGTAGGATGCTGCTCAGGGCTAGGGTCATACCTGCCTGGGCTAAATAATCCGAGAGCTCCTCCATGTCTCTTTTCATGTAGTCCAGGAAGGTACATCTCAGGTCATTCACACCCACATGTACAACGACAAAGTTATATTTGTATCTGTTGTTGAGGGACCTGAGTGCGTGCGTTATGTGGCAGATTCTGGCATCTGCCATGAATAAAAACTCTTTTTTAAAAAACAAACAAACAAAATAACTTAAAGAAACAAACAGGCAAAGGGCATTCACCGGACTAGAACTAATTCAATTTATTGTAAGCGCTTTTGAATGTAAAAATTCAAACTTCCTCAGACAAACACATTTGTTAACTGACTTAGTTTAAATAACCCTCCACATCAATGACATCATATCCTGTAAAACATTTAAAAAGATATTGTCCATTAAATCACAATGTAATCACAAGAACATATTCCATTCTACATAAAGTTAATTTCACCTTTAACAAAATTTAATTAATTACATTAATTAACATATAAAAGCATATAAATATATACAAGTATATTAAAACATATAACAATATTAAAACTAGTACACAATTGGTCATTTAACGTCTACGGCCTTAAGCTTCAAAATACATTTAATGGAACTGTATTAATTTAAACCGGGATAGGTGTAAGCATTAGTTAATACTTGGCAGCATAATTCTCTAAGTTCTAACTCTACAGATACTGGCCCACCTCTAATATTAGCGTGTATTTGTTCAATAACAAGAAACAAAAAACAAAAAATAAATTATTGAATGTCCTGAGCATTCACTTTTGATTCTTGTTATTGAACAAATACACGCTAATATTAGAGGTGGGTTCGTTTTAATAGCCTTTGACACTGTGTCTCACTCTTTACTATTGACTAAACTAACTAACCTTAACTTTTCTACTGCTACTGTTGCCTGGATTTTCAGCTATCTCACTGATCGACTGCAATCAGTGAGGTGGCGCTCTGCTCTCTCCCCTTCTCTTCCTGTGAGAATGGGGTTCCCCAAGGCTCTATTCTTGGTCCATTACTCTTTAACATCTTTACAACCCTACTGTATACTTCCTGCCCGCAGTCATCCCTGATACAGTATGCAGATGACTCCACAGTCATCGTCACTGATACCCCTCTGAACTTATCCCTGTCACTCAGACATCCTTCAACTCAGCTGAAACATGGCTATCTAATAATAAACTCATTCTTAACCCCAAAAAACTCGTACTTTTCTTACCTAAGGATATCAATCACTTGAAACCTACTTTCTCTATAATTTCCCTCAATAACACCCCAATTGAAGTCAAATCAAGCACAAAACTCTTAGGTGCTATTATAGATGATCAGCTTAAGTTTGACTTGCGTGTTAACAACTGTATCCAAAACACTCATCAAAAACTGGGCCTCCTTTATAGAAATAAAATGTTTCTCACTAAACAAGCAAAAGTAACTCTTTCTCATGCCTACCTCCTACCCAGCCTACTGTACAGCTCTCAAGTCCTCACAAATCTCAGCTCCTCTATCCTTACTAAACTTGAATCAACCTGCAATAAAGTAGCCCAATTTGGAGCACATCAAATGTACAAGTCCCATCACTGTCTCTCACTAAAACACTTAAACTGGCTTGAAGTACCTCATATACTTCTCCTCTCCCAGCTATTGTTTGATCACAGGTAATGGTCATTGACCTGTCATAATAGATCCTTACCCCTTTCTAACCAACATCACCTACTCAGTTGCTTCTTGCGGTCTTCACTTGCTATGAAGTCACCAGTCACCTCTGGCTCCATTCCTATGTGGACCCTGCCTCCCCAGTATGAAACAGCCTGGGAAGCCAGCACACTATGCTTTAGGACCTAGCAGAGGCTGTGATTTTGAGGGTTGTGGAAAGGTGTTAGTGCTCGTACCAGTTTATGCTCCAGCTGCTAAAAGACTTACTGACTTGGTCAGCTCCAACCACTAAGCTACTGGAGGCCTCCAACTCCACACCACCGCTGTCCCCCAACCTGGGTACATCAGAGAAGGGTAATATTTGAGGTTTTGTGGGCTGTGATGGATGCTGTCTCTCAGATTTCCTCATTCACTCCCCTTGTGTTTATCATCTGTATGTTTTTTTCTCCCCCCCTCCTGCTGTCAGTCTGCTATACTAATCTTGTCTAGATTTTCTGAGTTAAGTCAGTGTTTTTGCCCAAAACATTCCTTAAATAATCCCTAACCCAGCCTCATACCACTATGCCCTTCCTCCTTCTGCAACTTCTCTTATTAAAAGAATTTGAAGAAGGGGATCTAGTCAACAAAAATATAGCTCTGTTCTTCCACATCCTCCAGCACAATTCTCATAATGTGTACTATTTGTGATTCCCTTGCCTTCTCTCCCTTTCTCTGTCCTATTTCCAGCTGTCCTATCCTCCCCCTTTCTAACCTTATAAAAGCCAAAACATGGGTTCATATAAGGACATTCTTTATAGTGAAAAAAAAACAACTTCAAGCAGTTTTGGTACACTGTAGGCCAGCAGTGCTTAGCTCCACACAGGATTTTGTAGAAAATTTTGAGATATCCACAGAAGCTCAGGCCTTCAACCTCTTGATGAAAACTCATAACAGCATTCATGACTTTACATGCAGAGTTTTCTGCAAATAACTATTCTTATTTCTTATTGGTTTACACTGGTTAAGATGTGCAAATGTGCATTGGGTATACTGTTGCAAGACTGAGCAGTTTAAAAATCAGCTCCATGTTTTCATCCTTTCCACATTTGAATACAGAGGAGTAATTCACAGATTACCATTAAGCATCTGTGAAACAAGGGGCAGTGAAGACTCCCTCTTATCCTTTTCAGAAGTTGCTAGAGACTGTAGGTATAACAGCTCTGTTATTCATCTGTGACTGACAGCTGTCACCTGGTGGAGCTGCTATGGTAGATGTAAACTACTATTTGTAATATTCCATACATTCCTTACTTTTTTTGTGGTTCATGGATGAAAGCAAGAGCTCACTGCCAACAAATGAGAGTAATTAACAGCTTGTTTACACACTGTCACTGTAAGCCTCATCCCTGCTCTTCATATAAAGATTTCTTCAGCAACTATTGCTTTGGAAAAGAGGTTTCACATTAGCTTTTACATATGCTTTGTAACAATTGACTAATTCCATGGCACATTTTCAGGATATAAAATTGTAAGCAGTGGTTATCAATGAAAACTAGTGAAAAAAGTTTCATCTTCCCTATTTCATGCAGCCTGAGACAATGTCCTTTCTGAAACAACTGATGTTCTTAATAAAAATATGCTAGAACTTTCAAGATCCATGGTACAGAAACTGAAATTACATCAAAAGGGACTGAAAAATTTATGGGTTCTGAAGTACATCTGTTTGATACTGTATGGAGTATAAAAAAGTTTTTCGATTCAGGTAAGTACATTAGAGATTGGGACGACTGATCCACTTCTTGTCTTCTTTACCTTAGCCAGTATGTATGTATGTATGTATGTATGTATGTATGTATGTATGTATTTATTTATTTATTTACTGACATTTGATTAAATGGAAAGTCCGACTGGGTAGAAGTCCAATTTCAGCAGAGGGCCAGGGAGAAAAATCTCCAAATTATTACAAAATATTTTAAGAACAATAATTTTGCAGTCTTCAAAAATAAAACAAAAACATCTGCAATTTAAAGAATTATAACAAATTAGTGATAATATAAAAAATACTTGTTAAGAATCAATACAAGTGTTTCCTGCTTAAATTAGTGCAGCTAGTAGCTGTAGCATAGTCCAGATACAGGTTTGTTGCATCTGGGTCTGTTTGCAGTGGCTGTTGTATTCTGAGCACATTTCCCATGCCACCTTTGATTGGAACGGCCCCCTCTGCACCCTTGTGAGAAGTGTGCTTATTGGAACCAGTCTGGTGATTTGTATAGGGCTTGGAGTAAGCACCATCGTTGGTTCTTTTGAGTTTTTTAATTTTTTTTTTAAGTTTTTAGTTTCTGGTATTTAAGCCCTGCATTTGAGTGGGTTTCTGCTTGTTTGCTCATTGTACAGCACCATGCACTGCCTTGCAATTGTGCTTCATAGCTGGACAGATAATTTAAACAACTTTTCTCTTCTGTAGTACATTAGTGCAGTCCTCATCTTTAGTACATCTCTGGTCTTAGAAGTATTGCAAGTGAGCTGTGACCTATTAAACCACCAGCCAAAAACCCCATCAGAAATATCCATCTACAGAGCACCTCCTAGATCAGTCCTGAAAGCACCCCCCCCCCCCCCTTGTGATAACAGTTCTTCAAACCTTGCATTATGGACAGCTGGACTACCCTTTGTTTCTTCTACCAGCCTTGTTGACTTGAGTCTCCTGAAGCAGTGTAGCAACTGCTTCATGTACACTGACAACCCTCTACTAATAACTCACTTTAGTACAGAGTGTGAGAGATGTATTTACACTGAGCATCTTGAATCCCTGCTCTCTCGCACTCAAAACAGTAACACTGAATAGGTTGTCAACTCACCCAACACTTTTCATGCATATAGTACCGCTACTCATACACATAGTACACATCCAACACATAAATCAACATATGCAGAGGTTCTGTCAAAAAACTTATCAAAACACTAGAGATCTCCAAAACAAAAGACTGCTACAACTAACACAGATCCTACAGCACCCAAGACATGTACCAACACCAGTGTCTTGCCTACCAAGCCCTTAATAAGTAACACTCAAAAAACAAAGTTTCTTGTTATTGGAGACTCCATAGTGAGACACACGGATGTCCCACTCACCAGGGAAACTGCCTGTCCAGTGCCAGGATTCATCAGATCACATATGCAGTCATGTCTCTCTGCAACAAGTACCACTATGAGTCTGTCATAGCTTATTATATATATTATTATATAGCTTATGTTGGAGTGAATGACCTGAGATATAACTCACTGCATTATATGAAGAGAAACATGATTGAGCTCTCTGAGTATGTGTCCCAGGCAGGTATGTCCCTAGCCTTGAGCAGCATATTACCCTCACCTAGAATGATGCCACAGTATAAATAAAAAATGATCGATTTCAACAATTGGCTTAGTTTTTGGTGTCATTCAAAGGGGATCCAGTTTCTGTCAGCCTGGGATGACATGGTCAACAAACCTTGCTGCTTTGCCAGAGACGGTTTGCACTTGGCACCACTAGACTTTCAGCTGGTGGCAAAGACTCTTGCCCCACCCATAGTGCCTTTTTTAGGCAAGGTCTCAAAAACAGAATTGCGGATGTGAAAATTGCCAACTATAACAAAATAAGGATTATGCTGCTAAATACTAGGAACTTAAACCAACAACTGCACACCCTGGAAGCACTTCTATCACTGGAGGATGTAGATGTCTATTCAGTGATAGAAACCTGGTTCAAGGCCTCAGAAGGTACCCTGTTCTTGCAAGGCTACAATGCCTTCCACCTTCACACCACAAAATGAACATGTGAGAACCAAAGGAGGCAGTGTCTATCTATATAAGAGATACATTTTCCTCCCAACTAGTTAGACAGGACAACTACGTGGAGCTACTCCAAGTTCAGATTACTGTGGATAAGACCCCCCATTCACGTCATAGCTAATTATAGATCCCCCCCCCCCATGGATCATGATGCACATGAGACCTACTTGACCAAACTAGAGTAAATCCAAATATTGCCAAACACTCTGGTCATGGAAGATTTCAATTATCTCACCATCAACTGGGAAACCTACTCTAGCTCTAACTCACCAGCACAAAAGTTGCTTGACTTTGTTAACTCAAATGCCCAGGAAAAAAATGGAAAACATTGTTCAAATCCCAACAAGAGGAACAAACATACTAGATCTGGTCCTCACTAAGATGGCAAACAGATGCACCACTGCAACTGCTGGACCCTCATTAATTAAATCTGACCACAAATCAGTCACCTTCAAACTGGCACTAACACCAGAACTCACAAAGCACAAAGTCAGCCTAAAAAACTTCACCAAAGCAAACTATACCCTTCTAGGGGAAGGTATAAATGCATTCCAAGTGGTAAATACACAGACGCTTACACACTGAAGCCCTGTACAATCACTTGTATAAGTGTCCAGAGAGAATCCAAGCCAGAGCCCCAAGTAAAAAAAATCTGCCCTGTCCAACATCACATGCAAAAAGTTGCTGTCTAAGAAAATGAAGGTGAGCCTCCAACAATGGAAAAGCACCTTCTTCAGCTTTAACAGGCAAATAAGACAACATGTCAAATCCTCTAAGGATAACTTTAAGAAAAACTTAGCAATCACAGCCAAGGACAATCATAAGGCCTTTTACAGTTATGTATGTAGCCTGAAAGGTAGGAGCAAAGGTAGGACCCAAGCATGTGTTGAACTAGTGACTAATGATATCACGTGCATTCATCCCGCAGAGACAGCAAACCTAGCGGACAAATTTGGTGAAAATTTCACTGCCTTACCCCTTCCAAATTTATTACAGGCCTTGCCCCAACTCACCTGCCCCACCCTACATATCTGAAGAGCAGGTCATTAAAGCCTTGTCTATGGCAAAAAACACAGCCTCACCAGAATTAGATGGCATCCCAGGCTGTCTTCTAAACAAATAAAACATGAACTAGCATCACCATTATGTACTTTATTCAATCACAACCTAACCACTGACTTTGTTCCTGTGGAATGGAGAACAGCAACAGTTATTCTCATCCACAAAGGTGGGTTAGCAACAGACCCAGGGAATTATAGATCCATATGTCTGACCAGTCTCATCTGTAAAGCCACAGAACATATCATCATGGACCTCATAAATAAAGACATAGCTGACTTCCAAACCCTGGATCCGACCCAATTTGGCTTCATCAAGGGCATATCCTGCCTGTTAAACCTGGTGGATTTCTTCAAAAATGTGACCAGGGTTATTGACAAGGGCAAATCTGTGCACACACCATACCTCGACTTGGCAAAGGCCTTTGACACAATCCCACACTCAGGCATTACTGAAAAACTTAGCAAACTGAATGTAAAGCCCTCTTTTGTAAGATGGGTTGGCAACTGGCTCACAAACTAGTCACACACTATCAAAGTGGGTGATTCCAAATCAACCAACAGACCTGTCACCAGTGTGGTGCCCCAAGGATCAGTGCTGGGGCCCCTGGTGTTTGGTATATACTTCTCAGACATTCAGACCAAAACTAAGAGGTTGGGCCTGATCAAGTTTGTGGATGACTGCAAACTGAGTGCAATTACTGAATCCCCAAATGATGTCAGTATACTTCAAGAGGGTCTTACACAGACCAATAACTGGTGTCTTAGTCACAATCTCAAACTGAATGCAAAGAAATGCATCATCATTCCCTTTAGTAAAAAACAATGTTCCTTTACACTATCAAATTAACAATATCAAACAAAGAACACCTCCTATAGTTGAGTCAGCAAGGATGTCAACACAAAAGCTTTAGCGTCCACACTGTTTATTATCCGCTTTCACCAAAAGACTTCATCAGAAAACAAATTCACTATAAATTACACCCGTTATAAATACTGCATTCAGTTAACAATCAATAAAACAATAAAAAGTCAAGTAGCAAAAACAATTGACCAAGTAAACTTTCTTAACATGCACTCTTCTGTTTTCTTTTAAAAACACTTAATATTCACTGCATCATTAAGTCCTGGACTTCTATCTGATCTCAACATTATTTGCCAGGAAGCTTCTCTTTGTTCCAAAAATAATTTAAATCACCTCCCCTTAATTCTAAATGCCCTTGTTTTATAACCGAAAATAAAAAATTCTTAAAGTTGGGGCAACTCGAGCACTTTTTGTGTCTTTCTTCCTAATATAATACTGGTGTTCCTTAATACGTTCTAGCAGCCTTCTAGTTGTCATTCCAGTATAGAAGGCTGGGCACCATGAACACACACTAATATACACAACACCATTTTTTTTACAGTTGAATCTTTCTTTCAGTGTAATAGTATATTCTGGGTTGTTTAACTTAATAAAAGGGCCCTCCAAAATGTAGTGGCAAATATTGGACTGTCCACATTTAAACATTCCCTTCATTTTGTTAGATGGAATATTATCTAATATTTTAGTATTATCTTTTTGTAACAAGTTCTTTAAATTATCTGTTCTTGTAAACAAAACTGGGGTTATGTCCAATCAATTGATACAATTCCTTGTTACCTTGTAAGACCTTCCAGTTATTATTTATATTTGATCGGATATTGGCACTATCTACTGCCATATCTAGGGTGCAGGTCAAACTTCTATCTTCATCTTCATTTCTGCTGTCATCTCTTCCCAAAGTTCTTTTTTTGTTACTAATAAAGGGGCATTTCAAAATTGGCAGAAAAAACAAGGGCCTCTTTTGAATTATTTGATATTCTAACTGCTTCAAAAATTCTTCTTTATATCCCCTATTAATAAATAAGTTTGTAATAAAACTAAATTCTTCTTTCAAAGTTGTCTCATCAGTTGTCATCCGACTAGCCCTAATGTACTGTCCCCCAGGCAAATTCTTTTTCATGAAACTTGGATGGTTACTCTTTTGGTGTAAATATTAGCAAAAGTCGCGTTTCTATGTATTTTGCTGTTAAATTCCCTACTTGTCTCATTCCAAGACATGGTAACATCCCACAAATTCATTGTGTGGGCTACATCCCCAATTGTGAATTTCAAAAAAGTGGACCTCTCATTAATTTTTTTTCAGTAAGTTCTGACAGTCAGCCCTACTGCTCTCTAGCACAAAGAACAAATCATCTACAAAGTGTTTGTAAAAACACACCTTAAAAAGATTTCTAACATTGCTTAATACACTGTTTTCCCACCAACCTAATACAATGTTAGCAAAAGATGGAGCGGCTGGAAACCCCATAGTCACCCCCTTAATTGTTTATAACATTGTTTATTAAAAATAAAATAATTGTTGTCTAATAAAACTTCTATTAAACTGCAATAAAAATTAACTTGCTGGTTCGTGAAATTAGTATAATTAACAAGAAACATTCTGACAGTCTCTACTACATCATCATGGGGAATAGCAGTAAAGAATGAACAGACATCAATGGTACACAATATGTTTTTTTCTTTCTTGTATTCATATAAGTTGATGAACTCATGAACGTGGTTCAAGAAATCATTTTCTAACTTTAATCTTTAATGATTTGCCACTAATTTCCCAGAAAACCACAATTTTATGAAAAACGGACAAAAAATGTGCTGCAAAAATATAAAATCGCCACACAATACAGCTGGGAACCTGTCAAAGAAGGGCCACTTTTTTAATATTAGTACTGTTAAGTTGAGCAGCTGACAAAATAGGAGAATCTACATGCAGTTTGAAATAAAAGTAATCTATAACTGATCATTACAGCTATTTATTAATTGTAAACCCTCCATGTTTTCTTCCAAAATTGCCATTTTGCAGAGGGATTATTAGGGGGAGAGCAACGTTTTGAGCCAAATCAGGGACAGTTGAGAGATTTGGATATAGCTAATTCTATAAAGCAATGTATTTGCGCGTACCTGTCAACCTCTTAATGCAGGAAATCTGGCAAGGCCAAATATATTGGGGGAACATACAAACAGTAAGAAAAATTGCTCTTGCTTAAACTTAGACAGTTGATAGAATAACAGGTCTTGCTTTAGCATGTATTTATCTGAAGGGTATGAAGTCCAAAACTCAATGTCTGCCATTATTTAGTGAATTCATTCCTAAATGATTTGCCAGAAAACCACAAATTTTATGAGGAACAAACCAAAAATAAGAAGTAAAAATCTTTTCATTCTGTGAAAATCTGGACAGTTGAGAGGTATAGTTCAGCCGGGGCTATCTTTGAGTTTGCCCCCCTTCCCCCTCACAAAATCATGGTCGAATGGGGCCTCTCCCCTGCAGCCTTTCCAATATCCCATTACTTGGCTATTTTGCCCCATTTGCTGTAAATACTGTAATGTGCACACTGCTTTACTTCTATGATGATTTGGGTTTCATTTAAAAGTTTTATTTTACATTTTACAGCACAAACACTAATAAACATCTGCTAAACAAAGCAATGCAGTCTCACAATGAAAATAGACTTAGTATTAAAACTTCTCTACCCTTGAAACTCACATTCATTGAAACAGCATTGAAACCCACATTCAAAGAAAATATATCTGGCCAGTGGCAGATAAAGATTAACTTTGGGCTGTTTTGAAATCATAGGCCACTTGCACATGAAACATACATGTCTTCTTTGAAAAACCTTCCTGATTATATTACATTATGTTCCTTGTATAATACAGTATAGTTGTTAGAGGGTGTTTTAAATTTTTTTTGAACATTTTTCCAGTAAACAATGAAACAAAATGCATGTACCAATAATGACAAAACTGCCCAGTTCAGAATATTTCCATCATATAACTCTACTCAAACTTCTACAATCCACCAGTATCAGTAAATATGCACAATCTCTGCAGAAGTAAAAGTCATCTAAATAATTCCACATTAAAGAGATCTGTAACTAACGAAGAGGTTGCTGTTAGCAAACAACTTTATATTTCAGTACAATACAGTACAGTATCAGCAATGCATCTACATACTGTGGGAGTAGAACTCACAGCCTTCTGCATCAAAAGCAAGTATTCAACTTGTTATGCTATTAACAATACAAGCAGACTCAGCATAAGCAGCACTAAACATCTCTTCCTCTGAAGCTGTCAGCTCCTTGTAAAATCCACTCGACACTCAACTGTATCTCAACTTTGCAGCACAAGAAATTTAGCAAAAGCCAAAATTTATTGGGGGGGGGCAAAACCCCAAAAGCTAGGGACACATTTTAAACATTGATTGTATAATCCTGGAAAGTTGCTACAATAAAATGTTGTTACCACCATGCATTTCACTGCCAAGACTTGAACCTAAGACCCTGTTCACTACAGTCAGAGCAACATACCACTATGCCAAATCAGCTGTTTCTTGAAAGATAGGAAGACTGAAACTTAAATTGCTATCATTTAGTGAATTCTGTTCTCACCATAACACTCAACCTCTCAGCACAAAAAACCTGGACAAAGCCAATAATGGGGAAATACACCCCAAAAAAATAGGGACAGATTTCAAATATTGATCTTATAAACTTAGAAAATTGTTAGAATAAAAGGTTTTTGTGTTACCGTGTACTTTCTGAAGAATATGAAGTCTGAAATTCAAATGTCTGTCATTATTTAGTGAATTCAAAATAAAAAAACATAGATTTTATGAGTAACAGAATAGAACAAAAATATGAGGGGAAAAATCTAAATAGCTTTCACAAGTGGTGGTGGGTAGGGAATTCAGGCTCTTGCTACTTACACCTAAGGTACAGGGTTTGAGCCTGAATTACTCTCTAGCCACCAGGTATATTTAACTGTGGCATTTCACATGCAAACACATACACATAAAAACACACACAGGTACCCTTGAGTGCAAAGTCCTTCCTTCTTGCAGTGGCTTCATTCCACAAAGTCCCAATTTAAGTCCTCCTTCCTGCAGCAGTGTTTGTTTAAAATACAAGTCCCTCCCCTTCTTTCCCACAAGAGTAGCTATCCAGCCTGCAGACATTGCAGTCTGATGCCTTCTCTTCCTAATCCAGACTGGTTAAAAAGCAGTCTGGATTCCCGCACGCATGCACGGAGTTATGGGAACTCACCAAGCATGCATGAGCAGAGTTCCAGATCTTGCTAATCAGTTTCATTTCTTTTTTACTTTTAATTTGCAGCTGGAGGGGATGCAGTCCAATAGCACGAGCCACCCCTGGAGGAGATAAGTAGTGACAAATGTACTTTTAGTTGTATCACTTAGAAACTTTTTGGCTCTGTAAAGCATCCCTAGTTTTTGATGAGTTTTTCTTATGCAATTTTGTATATGCAAGTGAAATGTAAGCTTATCATCCACTATCACTCCTAATAATTTGCTATGAGAAGTGACTCCAGTGGTTGTATTATCAATAGCAAGAGGACTTTAAATTTTGCTTTTTCATGAGAGAGGAATTTTGGGGGAAAAAGTAGTATTTTGATCTTATTTGGGTTAAGTATCATCTGTGAGCAACAAAGCTATGCTTCAGTGGATTTTAAACCTTCCTGATTATTTTTTTGGAGGTGTACCATGTTGTCAGATGTGCAAATGAGAGTGGAATCATTTGTGTATTGTATTAGTGTGGTCTATTGTGTAGATGTATAGAGGGTGTTTGTGAAAATGTTAAAGAGGAGGGGACCAAGGATAGAGACTTGTGGTACACTGGTGATGCCTGGGATGTAAGAAGAGAGCATGGAGTGCCTTTTTACTGATTGATACCTATTGGACAGGTAGCTTTTGAACCACAGAAGGGTGGGCTGCCAGAGACCTAGTGAGGACATTTGAAGTAGAAGTTTGGTGTGACAAACTGTATCAAAGGCTTTAGATGAGTCTAGAAATAAGGACGATGCTAGTTTGCTGTTATCTCTAGCTTTATTGACAGTATCTATATAAGTTAGAAGGGCAGTACTAGTAGTATGGGAAGGATAGAAGCTATGTTGTGTAGGGGATAGGAGTTCTTCCTGCAGGAGATAGTCTAACAATTATTTTTGAATACATTTTTCAATTATTTTGGTGAGGGGAGATAAGATGGCTATAGACCTAAATTTATTAATGTCTGTGTAAAAGTTTCCTCTTGTTGAACTGTCGGTGCTATCCAAACGAATGACAGTTGTTCCAAGTAGAATGGAGGGCTTAGTGGATGTTTAAATTGCTTGTCAGAAATGCAAATTTCAATTTTTTTTTTACCAAGCATCATTGTGAGTTTCAAAAAGACAGTGCTTTAAGGAAACCTAGCAGCTTTTCACCTTCCAGCTGATTTTACCATTAGTATATGTCAACAATTATATGAAACAGACTTCAGAGAATTACTGACTTGTAATGCCAAAAAAAGTGAGAAACTGTTCTCTAATTTGTATTACAATGAAAGGCAGGCTGTGCACAACTTAATAAATGACATCACACAACTGTAATGCTAGCAAATAAAGGGGGTTTATTGATTATTATGAATCAATGGAAGTAAGCTGACAGTATGTTAAGAATGATCAGCTAAGAGCAAAAAAAATAGATAAATGTAAACAATGCAGAGCTATAAAATATTTTCAGTTTAACTGATGATAGATGAAGGTACACTGTTTTCTGAAACACTTGAATTTTTTTACTGTCACTAACACTAGGCTTTAGATTATATTTGGGTTTACTAACGTACATAGAAGTTTCACTGATACCTACCAACATAAGGCCAAGAATGGCAGCAAGGGAAATGCTGGAAGGGCAACGGTGAAGAAAGTGGTAACTGGGAACGTGTTTTTGGGAGTGTAATGAGTTGACAGGTTTTAAAAATTCCTGACATAATACCCTGTCAGAAATATTGGAAGTTCATCTGGCTGTAACTAAGGAAATTATTATTTTGAGCTTTGGCACATGATCTGAATTGCCTTGAGATAGTAAGGTATTACTAAGTTTAATGTTATTGGCTGCCAAAAAGCTACTGAAAATGGAAATATGGAAATCAAAATCTAAACCAACCAACTATATTTGAATTATTGTTATTGTAAAAGAGATAAAAAAACTGGAAGTAGGATCTTCAGAAAAGGGAAGGAACAGATTACATAGATAGAAATGGAATTTGTGGGAACAATATATGCAAAATAATATTCAGAAGGAGTGAGTGTTAAGTGAAGACAATTTATGTACTGGTGGACTGAAAAGAGTTGTAATAAAGAAAGAAAGAAAAACATATAATGTACAGTGTATGCAAATGTAAAAATGTTAATATGGCTTGTTTTCTTTTCTATTTATGTCTGTGTGGCATGTCTTAAGTAATTTTATTTTATTTATTTTTATTTTACATTTGTTGACTGGGATAGTCCGACTGGATGCATGTCCATTTTCAGCGGAGGCCCGGGGAGAAAAGCTCCAAGGGTAAGCAGATACAGCATTACATAATACCAGCATTACATATTACAAACAGACTATTTACAGAGATTACATAAGTAAGCAAGTTAAACAAGTTCCACAGGTTACAGTTAATCCTGAGCGCAAGTCAGGATTAAATTAAATTACACAGTAAACTGGTTAACAGATTTTTACACATTCTAGAGAGAGTTAGCCAGGCTTGATATATTGACATAGCCAGTTAAGTGACAAATGTTGTTTGAGTCTAGTTTTAAATTGACCTAAGGTGGAAAGTAAGGTAATATCAGCTGGAAGAGAGTTCCAGGATCTACTTACAGAGTTTGCAAACAGAGAATCACCAGCTGTGTTATTAATTCTGCTAGTCTAAATTAGTAGTTTGTTAGAGGATCGAAGCGGTCTAGGATTGTTATAGGGGGTGATAATATTTTTAAGTTCAGGAGTATTGTCCGGATTATAGAGGATTTTATAGGCCATAAAATCTAGATCCAGGCCTGCTGAATCTAGCTTTGTTTGTATAACTTGAGCACAAATCCAGGCATTCTTTAAAGTATTCAATTGTATTTATTACTGCTTGGTAGTAACTTGATTAAAGTGTAGATATCATTCTAAGTATTTTGGATTAAGCACTTGGGCTTCAGACCAGTTGTTTTACATTAGGAAGGTTTGTGGCCTGCACTGTAGTGGTAAGACAGGTAGCTTACATCCTTCTAAGTTGGGAACTGCTGATTGAGGGCTCAGTGCCTGTTATTCTAAAAGTGTATTAATTCTGGTTTAAGCACTTGGGCTTCAGGCCAGTTATTTTACATTAAGAAGGTTCGTGGTCTGCACTCTTGTGGAGGAGAGGCTGGACTCTGCCCTTCTGAGCTGGGAATTTCTGGTTAAAGGCTTATAGTGCCTGCATATTTGAACTGTTTCTTACTGAAATTGGTACACCTTGTTTGCTGTAGCATAGACTAGATCCAGGCCTGCTGAATCTAGCTTTGTTTGTATGCTTGTTGTTTGTTTGCTTGTTATTTCCCTGAAACGCTAATTCCACCTAAAATGTGGCTTTTCAGCACTTCTCTGGATCCCTAGTGATATCTGCATTGCTTACTGTACTTATTTCCTTGTTTCACTTGAATGAAAGTTACTGTTTGTCATTTTTGCATTTAAGTTACCTGTAGCACATTGCATTTAAGTTACCTGGCACTTGCTCACTAAAGCAATTATATAGGTCAGCACTACACCCTCACAAACTCCCCTTGAGTACCTTGTTCCCCATTGGCCCTTTTTTTCAATTATAAAGGAATTCCCAATACTATTCTAGCATGTCCAAAGGTCAGTTGTCAATCTCCTCTCCGGTCCAGCTGGTGAATCTGGGAATCTTGAGGCAATGTTACAACTGCCTCATGTACACAGACAACCCTCTCCTCCTCCCAACAAATTCCAACACATGTGAGAGATGCAACCATATAGCCAAACTGGAGGCTAAGCTCTCTCAACTCAGTACTGGTGTAACCAGTCAGGAGGAAAAGGAAACCACACTCACTACAATTCCAGTCTCACATAGACCTATCACGACAGCAAACCAAACACATAAACACACAAAAACATACTCGGAGGCTCTAAATAAAAATCTGCCTAAGCAGCAGAGACCTCCAAAGCAGACACCCAAGCAACCGCTACCCCAAAACAAAACACGTGCAACACATAGCTCACAAAGCCAGTGTGCTGAACAGTCACAGCCCTTAAGGCTAAACAACACACCTGATACACTTGTAATAGGTGACTCGATCGTTAGGCACACTGACGTCCCACTCACCAGGCTGAACAAGGTGAAGGTCACGGTGAGCTGCCTGTCGGGTGCTAGGATCCGCCACATAACACAAGCACTCAGGTCACTCCAAGGCAAGTACAAATATGACTCAGTCATTGTCCATGCTGGTGTGAATGACCTGAGGCGTACCTCTCTGGACTACATGAAAAGAGACATAGAGGAGCTCTCTGAGCATGTAGCCCAGGCCGGTATGACCCTGACCTTGAGTAGCATCTTATCTTCACCAAGAATGATGCCACAATATGAAGACAAGATGATCAATTTCAACAATTGGCTTAAGTATTGGTGTCATTCAAAGGGGATCCAATGCCTGTCAGCCTGGGATGACATGCTTGACAAGCCACGATGCTTCGCTAGGGACGGCTTGCACCTATCACCCCTGGGCTTTTGGATATTGGCAAAGGCTCTTGCTACCCCATAGTGCCTTTTTAGGCAAGGCTCAAAAGACAAACCCACCTCCATAGGTATCACAAGGGATAAGAAACTAAGAGTAATGCTACTCAACGCCAGAAGTCTAAACCTCAAGATGCATGCACTTGAAACTCTCCTTAGCATGGAGAACATCGATATCTGTGCAGTAACAGAAACCTGGTTCAAGGCTCCGAGAGCACCCCAGCACTACCAGGTTATACCTCATACCATGCTTTTCAGCCCCAAAACTTGAACGAACCACAAAAGGAGGGAGTATCAATATTTGTCAAAGATACCCACACCTCCAGGTTGGTGGCACAGCATGAAGCATCAGAGACTATCCATGTGCAACTAACAGTGGGTAAAACTGCCTTCCAGTTTATAGCCTGCTACAGACCACCCTCCCAAACCCAGGAACTCCACTTGGCCTTCCTGAGAACACTGGAAAATATGAAGGTCTCTCCAAACACCATTATATTGGGTGACTTCAACTACCCAAACATAGACTGGGAGCATTACTCTAGCTCCAACACCCTAGCCCAAAGGTTCCTAGAATTTATAAACTCAAATGCTATGGAACAACTTGTTACCACTCCCACAAGAGGGGAAAACATACTGGACCTGATCATCACCAACATGGGGACTCTATGCTCAAGACCAGAAGTATATCCCTTACTGGTAAGATCAGAACATAAACTAATCTCACTGGATATTCACATCCCGACCCCACCCCCTGCCCAGAAAACCACAGTGAAAAACTTCTCTAAAGCAAATTTCACACTCCTCAAAACCGAGGTGGAATCCTTCAAAGCCCCCGAGCCTGTGGAAAATACGGCCCAGACCGCAGAATCCTTTATAAATGTATTCTATGAACACCTTCAGGAATGCATAGATCATGCAATCCCAAATAAAACCAAGACCCAATCCTCCAAAGGCAGACATCCTGTCTGGTGGATCCCAGCCATAAACAAACTATACAATAGAAGGAGGAAGCTACTACATGATAGAGCAAAATCCCAAAAAGGGAAGGCATCTCTGATCAGTATTAGCAAAAAACTACGGGCACTCATAAAATCGTCTAAGGCCAGCTTCGAGGGAAAAATTGCACAGGACACTAAGGATAATCACAAGGATTTGTTTAGTTATGTTAGGAACCTGGGTGGGAATTCCCAGATATGCTCAGAATTAGTCCGAAATGACAAAAAATACACCGAACCCACAGACATTGCCAACATCCTAGCTGACAGGTTCAGCGCAAACTTCTCCCCCCCTCCCCACCAAAAGGGCAAATATCTATCCCAGCAGAGTGCTGCCCCCCTGACATCTCAGATGCTCACATAAGAGCCGCCCTCTACAAAGCAAACAACACAGCATCAATGGGACCAGACGGTGTCCCGGGCTGCATCCTACATGAACTCCTAGAAGAGCTAAACCCAAACATAAAACTACTGTTCAATCTCAGCCTTACTACAGGATATGTACCCAAAGAGTGGTGTATAGCAACGGTGGTCCCTCTCCACAAAGGTGGTGCCTTAATGGATCCTGGAAACTATCGCCCCATAAGCCTGACTAGCTTGGTCTGCAAAGCTATGGAAAGGATCATCATGGACCTTATAAATAAAGATATTGGGGACCTACAGACACTGGATCCTACCCAGTTCGGCTTTGTTAATGGCAGATCCTACCTCTTAAACCTGGTCAATTTCTTTGAAACAGTCACCAAGGCCATTGACGAGGGGAAGGTGGTCCACACAGCCTACCTGGACCTCACAAAAGCCTTCGATACAATACTCCACTCGGGCATTATAGATAAGCTCACCAGCTTAAATATAAACCCCTATGTCACTAGATGGGTTGCAAACTGGCTCAAGGACAGATCCCACATGGTTAGAATTGCTGGAGCCATGTCAGACTCCAAACCAGTTACAAGTGGCGTCCCACAAGGCTCAGTCCTGGGACCTCTCTTGTTCGGTATATATTTCTCAGAGGTACAGGCCAACATGGAAGGACTGTTGCTGACCAAGTTCTCAGATGACTGCAAACTGGGTGCCATAATCGACTCTCCAGCTGACACAAGCATCCTCCAAAAGGGCCTCATAGAAACAGACAACTGGTGCCAGAGCCATGGCCTCAAGCTAAATGCCAAAAAGTGTATAGTCATCCCCTTTGGCAAAAACAAAGTGCCCACAAATTACCACATAAGTGGTAATCCATTAAGTACGGAAGAAGTAATTAGGGACCTGGGGACCCAAGTTGATAGCAATCTCTCATTTGACAACCACATGGCCAAAGTGGTTAGAAAAACATTTTATATAGCCCACCTAATCATGAAGGGATTCACATCTAGATAAGGGGAGGTCATCGTGCCTCTTTACTCATCCCTCATTAGGTCCATAATTGAGTACAATGCCCCTTTTGGGATGTACCTTACCAGACACCTGCAGCAACTGGAAAGACCCCAAAAGTACCTCATCAAGAGGATCAAAGAGCTCAAACAGATGCCATATGCTGCCCGGTTAAAGAAACTCCAGCTCTACTCAGTGGTATACCGCCTGTTCAGAGGCGATCTGTGCCTGACGTATAAAGCCATGTCCAACCTGGAATTAATGGACATGCTGCACCTCAGAAAATCCAAATCCCATCGAGCTACGCTCGAGACTTGAACCTCAGCACTGAAATAAATAGGACATGCTGGAGGGACAGATTCATAACCCAGAGGCTCCCTTCACTCTGGAATAAAATCCCAGTCCAGGTTAGGCAGAGTCCCTCATTGACTCTCTTCAAGAGGAATCTTGATGAGTGGATGGGGGATCGTAGGTTTACCCCAGGTATCACTTCTGTGTCACTGTTAGACAGAGGCACAGTATACTAACCTCAAAAAAGGGCATAGCAAAATTAATTTAAAATGGGTGGTGAAAGCCAAACACACTCTGGCTAGGCTTATAAATGCCCTAGGGCAGATAGCCTAGTATGAACCTATGAACCTATAAACCTATCAGTTGGTTATACTGGATTAGGCTGAGTAGTTAAATACCTCCCAAGCTGATTTAGATTGATGCAATGATGTGTCCTAAAAGGCAGCCCAGTGGCAAACCTGGCAATGTGGTTGTAGCAAATTGAGAGTTTGTTAAGGACAGTCTTGTTTAAATTCGAGAGTAGAGGGGGTGCATACAGAAGAGTTGAAAGAAGGTGAGAGCAAGCTATGGCAATTTTAGCTGGAGGGGTTAGGAAGGCTTTTATGCTGTAAAGTGACCCTAGTTTTTTATTGATGGTTTTGATAGTTTGGTTAACATGTAGGTCAAATTTTAGATTATTGTCTATGATGATACCTAATAGTTTTGTAGAGGGGTCAGGGGAGATTATTGTGCCATCATTTGATTTTATGGTAAAGGTGAAAGTGGTAGACCTACGTGTTGGTGAAAATAACAGCATTTTAGTTTTTTTGGGATTTAGGTTCAGACGATGTTCAGAAAGCCAGTTTTCTATTGTATTAAAGGTGGTCTGGGTAGCTGACCATAACTCTACTGGAGATGTGGCTGAGCAAATCAGAGTAGAGTCATCAGCATATTGGATACAGCTGACTTTTGGGATGACAGTATAAAGGTCATTAATGAAGATGGAGAACAGCAAGGGCCCTAGTATAGAGCCTTGTGGTACTCCAAGCATGTTAGGTAGAAGGTTAGAGAGTTTGTTCTGCCAGAGGACAGCCTGCTGTCGACCATTCAGGTAGGATTGAAACCATTGAAGGGCTCCAGTATCTAGACAGAATATTTGTAGGGTGTGGATTAAAAGTTGGTGATCAACCATATCGAATGCCTTGGAAAGATCCAAGAAGGGGGCTGAGGATATATAATTATTGTTGCGATTATGGTTTTTGGTGTTGGTAAAGGCTAGGAGGGCTGAAGTAGTGCTGTGATGAGGACGGAAGCCATGCTGAGTGTCTGCCATAAGGTGATTCTGGATTAGGTGGTACATGAGTTGTCTATGAATACATTTTTCCATAATCTTTGCAAGTGGAGAGAGTATAGCTATTGGCCTATAATTGGAGAATTCAGTAGAGCTGCCTCCTTTGTGAAGTGGGATTACATAGGATATTTTCCAGATGGTGGGAATTTTAGCTTCTACTATGGTTCGATTGATTAGTATTGAGATGGGGTAAGCAATAGCATCAGCTGATTTTTGTAGGTACTCGGCAGGGAGTTGATCAGCAGAAAGTGTAGTGGGTTTTAATTTTTTGATCAAGGTATGGATAAGTGAAGTGGCAACTGGTTGGAAGCTGAACGCGAGTAGGTTTCTAAGGGTGTTACTTTCAGGACCAGGGGAGCTATGAGGTAGCTGGCTAGCTAGGGCTTGAATTGTCTAAGTAAAGAATTGGTTAAAACTATCAGAAACATCTTCAGGGGTTTTATCAATAGTAGCAGCAGGGATTGGGGTTGAAGTCTGTCCAGGATGTAGTAGATTATTTAAACCTGCCCAAAACTTCTGAGGGTTATTTTGATTTACTGTCTGTAAATTACAGTAGTATTGTTTTTTGTCTTGTAAAATTGATTTTTTGGTTTCGTTCCTGGATTGCCTGTATTTAATGTGATCTTGAGGGTCTTTAGAAGAACGCCATAAAGCCCATGCTTTGTTTCTAAGGGTAATTTTAAGTTTAGACTCTTTAGAAAGCAATGGCGCAGTTTTTGCCTTGGTTCTCTCTGAATGAACAGGTGCATGCAAATCAAGGATCTCAAGGAATTTGTTGTTAAAGTATGCTACTGCTTCCTCTAAGGGGAGGTGTTTTAGAATAGACCAATTACATGAGTTTAGTTCTTCTTGGAATTTGGCAGGGTCAAAGTTTTTATTGTTTCTAACCTTTCTGAGTAAGGGTTGTTAGGAATTAATGGTTTTGTGCTTAATTACATATGTGAGAAGGTGATCTCTTAGGCCATCAAGGAGGGTACCAGAGGTGTGCAGTTGGGGGTGCCTATTTATGAGTACCCAGTCAAGTATACTTTCTTTTTGGTTGGGTTTACCTATCCTGGTAGGGGTGGATATAATTTGTGTAAATGCATGCAGGTTAATATGGGTGGTTGGGGATTCTGAGGAACAGGTGCCCCAGTCTATGTTAAAGTCTCCAAGTAGTAGGGTTTCTTGGTAGTAGTGACATGATAGCCAGTGCAGGATATCTTCAAATGTAGATATATTGTTACCTGGGGAATGTACATACAGATGATATTAATGCATTTATTTTTATTAAGTTGCAATTTGGTGGCAAGAATCTCTGAGTTATTAATCTGAGGTGGTTGTATTACATCTATGGTGACATTCAGCTCAGATGTATAGAGTACAGCTACCCCACCCCTCTTCCTCGAAGCACGATCCAGCATGTCTATGTTGTACGCAGGTGGTAACACTTCATTGTCTTTAGTGTTAGATTTTAATCAGGTTTCAGATAAACAGAGAATCTCAGGGGAGTGGACATCCAGAAGTGCATGCAATTCATGTACCTTGTTATTAATGCTTCTAATACTGAGATGACAGACTAGGAGAGAGTTAGTTGGCCTATTAATTGTAGGTTTGTAGCTTAGATTGCAAGTAGAGGGGTTATGTGTATCTGAAGTGAGTAGGCCAGGGTTGGGGTGAATATCACCACCAAGTATTAGGTTGAGTCTATACTTGGTGATGAACTTCAGGAATTTGTTTATTAGTTTGTGGTAGTGTTTGGATCTAGAGCTAATGTGCCTGGGGTTGAGATGTTGATAGACTGAACAAGATGTTGGATAGGATCTGGTACTGTAAGCATGGTTGAAGGTGGAAGGATTTGCATCTGGGGTGATAGTATGGCCTTTTGGGACCTGAAATCCCATGAGAAACTGGTTTTCATACAAGGTAAGGAGGTATGGTGCAAACAAGATGGGTAGTAAAGAGGAGTATATCATTATCTGTGATTCAGCTAGTGAGTTAAGGAACTGTTTTACCTGGTGATGCAACACCAGAAGATAAGAGTGGTGAGGTAAAGGTACTGGAAGGGGGATAGGAGAATGCCAGATGAAAGCTAATAGGTGCTATTAAAATGTAGGTAGAAGAATGGGGAAGGGTGGAATTATCCCAGATGAAAGCAGATAGGATCTAGAAAGTGGGGGAGTGGCTATAGTACCATAAATAATAATAATAAAAGTGATAATTTAATAAAGGTGTTAAAAACACAATGGCAGCAAGGGATTCAAAGACAGAACCCCTTGCTGTCATGGTTGAACATAATCTTAAATGAATATGAATATGTTATCCACCTAATGAAATATTTATGACTTTGTTGACAAAATCAGGAATTTAACTCTCTTTATGCACTGCTATTTCAAAGGAAGAAAGGAAATAAAAAGGTCAGGACATTTGTAAATAAGACTGAAGCAACACAGAATTCAAATGTAGACCAAATTGTACTTTGATGGATTTGTAAAAGAACCTTTTCAGCTTACTAATGGTATAGCAATGGGTTTCTTGATGGTACCCACTTAAACTGTATTTAGGTCACTGTTTGATGAGAGTTTGTTATTTTATGACCACTTTGTCAACAATCTTTTATGGAATCCATTAAGGGACATCTTATAAGTTCATAGGTGTGTACTAGGCTAATGGCCTTGGGGCCTTTACAAGCCTAGCCCATAGGATTACCCTGGCATTGTGCCACCCGACCTTAGTTCCCAGTGCCTCTGTCAAGTAGAGCAACTGGAGTGATCTCTGGTATAAATTTTCTATTTCCCATCCACTCATCAAGATTTCTCTTGAAGAGAGCCTGTGAAGGTGCTCTGTTTGACAGGTATGGAAAGTCTATTCCATAGCATGGGCAGTCTTTGGGTTATGAACCTGTCCCTCCAGCACATTCTGTTGATTGTGGTAATGAGGTTGAGGTCTCTGAAGCATGTGGTGCAGAGGGATTGGGATTTCTTTAATTGTAGCATTTCTAACAGAGCTCGGTCAGACATGGCTTTGTAAGTCAAGCAGAGATTGCCTCTAAGTAGGCAATATAAGGCATAGAATAGCTGGAGGCTTTTGAGTCTGTCCATATAGGACAAGTGTTTAAGGCCTAGGATCCCCTTTGTGGGTACTTTTGCAGCCTTTCCAGTTGTTGCAGGTGTCTAGCGAGGTACATGCCAAATGGGGCATTGTACTCGATAATTGGCCTAATGAGGGTAGAATAGAGGGAGACAATGACCTCTTTTTTCCTGGATGCAAAACCCTTAATAATGAGATGTGCCACATAGAAGGAATTTCTGACCACAGTGGCAATGTGGTGATCAAACAGAGATTGCTGTCAACCTGTGTACCCAGATCTCTTATAATGCCTTTTGTGTTCAGTGGACTACCATCGATGTGGTAATTCATGGGAACCGGATTTTTCCCAAAGGGGATGACGACACATTTTTTGGCATTGAGCTTAAGGACATGGTTCTGACACCAGTTGTTGGTCTCAGTGAGGCCTTTCTCTAGGTTGTCAACATCACTTGGGGAGTTAATAACACTCCCAACTTTGTCAGCCAGAGTCCCTTCATGTTGGCCTGGACTTCAGAGAAGTAGATACCAAATAGGAGTTAACTCAGGACCGAACACTGTGGGACTCCACTCATGACTGGTCGGCAGTCTGACTTGGAGTCAGCTACTTTCACAATGTGGGTTCTATCTGTGAGCCAATTTGCAACCCACCTAGTGATATAGAGGTTGATGCCTAGCTTAGTGAGTTTTTCTATGATTCCTGAGTGAGGAATGGTATCAAAGGCCTTGGCCAGATCAAGGTAGGCTGTATGAACCATCTTGCCTTCATCCACAGCTCTGGTGACTGACTCAAAGAAGTCAACCAAGTTGAGCAGTCATAACCTACCTTTCACAAAATCAAAATGTGTGGGGTCCAGAATTTGGAGATTACCTATATCCTTGTTTATTAGGTCCATGATGATGCGTTCCATAGCTTTGCATATCAGACTCGTCAGGCTAATGGGGCAATAGTTCCCAGGGTCTGTAGTCGGTCCTCCTTTGTGGAGAGGGATGACTGTAGCAGCGCGCTATTTGGTAGGGACAAAGCCTGAGGTGAGGCTGTGATTGAACAGGCCACACATGTGAGGTGCCAGTTCACTCTGTAGTTCATGTAGAACACAGCCAGGGATATTGTCACATCCCATAGAAGCTGTATTCTTGGCTTTGGACAGTGGTGTTTTAACCAGTGCAGCAGTAATACTGGGTGCCTGGCAGTCTACTGATATTATGATTCATCCTTTGGGGAGAAGGGGTAAAGTTGGCACTGAATCTGTCGGCCAGTATATTGGCAATATCTGTTGGCTCAGTATAGGAGGTACCATTGTGCAGCAGCTCAGAGCAAATCTGGGTATTGCCATGGAGATTCTTTACATAACTATAGAAGGCCTTGTGGTTGTCTTTAGTATCTGCTGCAATTCTGTTTTCATAGCTAGCTTTAGAGGATTTGATGAGGGATCTCAACTTTTTGTTGAGGCTGATAAGGGGGACTTCACCTTATTTCACATCAGTTTCCTGCTTCTGTTGTAGAGTTTGTTTAGGGCAGGGGACCACCAGATTGGCTTCCTTTTTTGGAGAAGAGCATCTTGGTTCTATTGGGTATGGCGAGATCCATGCATTTGTGTAATTGTCCGTATAGTGCATTGGTGTATGATTTAGCGGTCATCCAACTATTCTTCATTTGCATGGGTGCCGTGAAGTTAGCCACCTCTGTTTTTAGGAGCCCAAAGTTAGCTTTGGAGAAGTTTTTCATGTTGGTTTCATTTGCGGGGGGGTGGGGTGGAAGGGATGTGGATTTTTAAGGTGACTTATTTGTGGTTGGATCTAACCAGGGAGGAGTTGACTATTGGTGTAGAGCAATAGTCACTCATGTTAGTAATGACCAGGTCAAGGATGTTGCTACCTCTAGTGGGGATAAGAACAAGCTGGCCCAGTGCATTGGAATTAATGAATTCCAGGAAATGTTGGGCAAGTGTATTGGTACATGAATAGTTTTCCCAGTTAATGGAGGGGTAGTTGAAGTCGCCCAGTATAAGAGTGTTAGGTTGGACCCTAATATTTTCCAGGATGCTTAGGAACATTGAGTGTGAGTCTTAGGACATGGTTGGGGACCTATAGCAGGCTACGACCTGAATTGCTGTCTTACAAAATGTTTGCTGCACCTGAAGTATCTCTGATGCATTATGTTGGGCTACCAGTCTGGAGGTGTGTGCATCCTTTATGAATATGGAAACACCACTACCTTTGGAGCTTCGGTCCAAGTTCTGGGGCCGACAGGTGTGGAATAAATTATAGCTTGGTAGTGCAGTGGTGCTTTCTGCTGCATTGAACCAGGTCTCTGTTACAGCACACATGTTTATGCTCTCCATTTCAGGGTGTGCTTCGAGTGAATGTCTTTTGAGATTTAGACTTCTTGCGTTGAGCAGCATGACCTTCAGATAGCTGTTACGGTGGTAATTTGGTCTTTGGAACACTGCTTAAAAAAGGTACTATAGGCATGTCAAGAGCCTTGGCCAGTATCTGGAAGCCCAGGGGTGACAGATGCAGGCCATCTCTGGTAAAGCATCAAGGTCTGTCAATCATGGCATCCTAGGCAGATAGATACTGGATCCCCTTAGAATGATACCAGAAACTTAGCCAAATGTTGAAATCAATCATTTTCTGCTTGTACTGTGGTATCATTCTGGGTGATGGTAGGATGCTGCTCAGGGCTAGGGTCATACCTCCCTGGGCTACATAATCCAAGAGCTCCTCCATGTCTCTTTTCATGCAGTCCAGGGAAGCATGTCTCAGTTCATTCACTCCCGCATGTACAATGACAGAGTCATATTTGTACCTGTTGTTGAAGGACCTGAGTGCATGCATTATGTGGCAGATCCTGGCACCTGACAGGCAGCTGACTGTTACTTTCTCCTTATTCAGTCTAGTGAGTGGGACATCAATGTGCCTCACTATCAAGTCACCTATGACTAGTGTATTGGGCATGCTGTTATGCTTTAGGAGCTTTAGTTGAGTGGCACACTGATTAGGAGAGTTATGTGTCTCGTGATTAGTGTTGTGTTGTGGTGGTCGAGTGCGTTTCTGCCTTGGAGGTCTCTGCTGTTTGGGTAGAATTTTATTGAGAGCCTCTGTGAAGGTTGGTGTGTGGTTTGTGTTTTCATCTGAAGGCAGTGCTGGTGTGTGTGTTCTGGAGGGCTATGTGTTCCATGTGGTGTGGTGCAAGTGTTGAACTTCTCCTCTTGACCAGCTATTCCAGTCTTGGCTGGAGAGTGTGTGGCTTCCAGTTTGGATATATAAGTGCATCTCTCGCAAGTCTGAGTGTTGGGAGGTAAGAGGAGAGGGCTGTTGGTGTACATGAGGTAGTTGCTACATTGCCTCAGGATGCCCAAGTTCACCAGGTTAATAGGAGAAAGCACTGGGAACTGACCTTTAGACATGCCTGGAGGAGTTGGCATTAATAATAAGTACTGCAGCTGTTTCCTTGTAGAACATTTAGTGCTGATAGCACTTTTGTGCGCTACAATAATTGCTACAAGAAGTCTGGTATGGTAAAGTGCTAGACTAATAAGCTAGTAAAAGTGCAGGAGAGGAGAGAACTAGCAGCTCTAAGGATAAAATTAAAGAGCAGACTTTAGCACTGCTCAGAAGCTTACAAACAGTCCTGGATACAGCAAGTCTGTATCTCGACTAGACTAGTTACAGGAAAGGTGAGAAACAAGCACAAATGTGGGCTTTTAAACCAGAAAGATGAAAGAGATGGAAAAACTGCCCAAACTACCAGTAAACTACAATTTCTGGGACAGAAACCAATCCTCTTGTGGTAGATAGGCTACTTAGTGCTTACCACTTTTACTGATAAGCTAGAAGGCTTTCCTCCAATACAGAAAGGCTTGGGGGGCTCAGAAGCTTACAAACAGTCCTGGATACAGCAAATCTGTATCTGGACTAGACTAGTTACAGGAAAGGCAGGAAACAAGCTTAGATTTTTTTTTTATAGAAAAGCAGCTAAAACAGCACTAAAAAAAATCAAGTGCAGTGCAAGCTAGCACACTTGAGTGTGTAGCAATATTAGAGCAAATATAGTTTAAATAAATGCAATTTATTCAAACTATTCTGAACTGAATTCAGTTATGGTTTTATTTAACTCTGAACAGTTAAAAAGTGCCAAAATATATTTATCAGCTGAGAAGCAGACTCAGTCAGAGCACAAGGAGATTCTAGCAAAGTTTTTTTTATAGTAAAGTAGAAAGGGAGAAATTATGAACAGAAGATAATTCAAGGTTAAGAACCTAAGTGAGCTGGCCTTCTCAAATGTTCTCTCTCTGTATTAAGTAGAATGAGCTAATGACACTAGACTGGGAGGAGTGTCCCAGATCAAATTTACAGTAAGGGAAGGCAACTGCAAAACCACCAAGTATAACAACAAGACACAATAGGGAGGTGGGTGGGAAGCTATTATAGCTACTAGCTCTAGCCACTAAATGAAAGTGTTAAACAGATAAAGGAACAAGGAGTTTAACTGCAAACAAATCAGTTATATGATACCTGACTTGAACACAGAAACCTCACAAAATGCATAGAAAATCACAGCTAGAGCACAACAGCTATAACAGCTACTAGCTCTAGCCATTTAATGAAAGTTTTAAGCAGATAAAGGAGCAAGGAGACAACTCTATAGAATGCTTTTAGCTGCAAACAAATCAGTTATATGATACCTGACTAGAACACAGAAACCTCACAAAAAATGTACAGAAAAGCACAACTAGGGCACTCACAAACAGAACATACAACTCTCAGTATGAAAAAGCAGTTTACAGTTAGTAATTCAGTAAAAATGCAATTACAGTAATGAAACACTAGCAATGAAAGATACAGTTAAACAATATAAAACAGTACACAAATGCAGTGAAACAGTAAAAAAAAGCTTTATAACAGTGCAAAATGTAGTAGATTAGGTGTATAGCACAATTCTAAGCGTTAAAGAAGTGCAATTCAATGAAATAAATGTAAGAAATAACCTTATTCTGCTCTTGGAGTCTTAGGGAATTTTTGCTTTGTCCCAGTGATGAATCACCACTCCTCAGCCTGGTAAATACAAGCCAAATAATCAGCCCTGCCTAGTCTCAAACTCAGGACCCTTAAGGGACTTTGGACATTTTGAATCTTCATTAAAAATTCTTGAAATTGGAAATGCAGTATGATTTTTAGATTGATTAGCTCTACATCTCCCTCAGTTTGTCAAAAAAGGAAGAAGATTTCTAAGATTTATGAAAAGAAAGTAAAGAGGTAATAAGAATCAGCTTTACAAGTAAGTATCCACTTTGCACCAAGAGGAATATAGTGAAGAATTAGTTATTAGTTTATTAGACCTTCCAAGTTGATCAGAATCTAGACCTTATGATCTTGTTACTGCTACTGGCCTTACAGATGTAGTTGCAACCAAATAGAAGGTAGGAAAACCTGTCAGTTTAATTAGAACATAGCACAATAAAACATTGAAAAACATTGGAGCAGATTCAATAAAGCCTACATGGTTTGCTAAAACCTATGTGCATCACGGCATGATGCACACTTGGTAGCACATTGTTTTGTATTCAGTAAGAGGCTCTACACACAGTGTAGAGCTGCACAAACCTGGTAAACATTGTAGCATGTTAATTACAGCATAAGTAGCTGTACTGTATGCTAATCAACCAATCCACGACAGAGGACCTATTCGACAAGCTATAAAGCAAATATGCAAACTCAATGCAATTTTTCCTTGCAAATTCAAAAACCTAGTGAAGGCAAACTTTTTAAAATTATGACATTGGGTAGAATGTTTGTACAATGAATTCACATCCATAGCCTTCTTGATATGATACACATGTTGATAAATCCTGTTCTTTAAAGGTCTCAATGTCTTAAAAGATATAGAAGGCTGAACAGGCACTGCAGAATGCAATGTAGACAACCCCCTTAGTATTGCAGTTATAATGCCCCTTCAGGGAAATTGTCTTGAAGTTTGGCTTCACTATACTGGAGCAGTTTACCCCTTTTCATAGGGGTGGTGAGCTAACCCTTGAAAGAAGGAAACTATACTGGCAAATACTACTTAATGCTTGCAGCCCCCCTGGTATTAATGGTCATATTTAAATTAAACTAATCTTAAAAACAAAGGTTGCTAATATATGAAAATCTGCTGGGATTTTTATAAGTTTAATATTCTTATTAAAGCTTCACCAAGTTGTTTTAATACTGTATATTGCTAAACTTTTGTTGCATTGTTTACATATTTTTGATACTTATTTTATAAGTACTATCACTTTAAATGGAATATGGCTTTGTACCTTTAAGGTTATATAATCCAACAGAATACCAAAAAATCCAAGTGCTGGAAATGCTGGGTGTAGTAGTATATCCAAGAAACATAACAAAATATACCATAAAGCAACAATTTTATTTAAACCACAGAGCTTTTGGGACTAGCCCTTCTTCAGTGTGTCCATTAAAAAACACAAACCAATCACTTAAATACTCAATAAAAATCACATGACACAGGCTAAGTTAAAACGATAAAACAATTAAACAAATAAGACAATAAGAACATCATAGTGATCATAAATACATTAGTGAACTTTACCAGCATCTACATAAAAAAGTAAATAGCTGCATATGCTTAAACACATAAGCATTCTCTTTAAAACCATTTGCTTCTTCTCTAAAATTGGTTTAATGCTTACTGCTGTATTCAAGCCTGGTGGATGGTCTACCTCCAGACAAGTAATCCATTCATACTCAATACCTCAAGACTGTTATTGAAATTACCATTCCTTATACTCTTGTACTTAACATCTATCACCCTAAAATGAAATTTATGGTCATCACCCTCATCTCTCATGTGCCTACCAAGTGCATTGCTAGTTACTTTCCCCCATATTTTTGATTTATGTTTGGGTAGTCTTTCTTTCAGCTTCCTAATATATTTCCTCTATAAAAAGCTGAACATTTTACATAGTTTGCCATATAGACAATGTCGGCCATGTTACATGTTGCATAGAAACCAAACCAAAACTTCCTACCTGTGACAGGATGTATAAACTTGTTGTTCATCTCAATATCATTACAACATTTACAGTTGTAGCAGGGAAAAGTACCACTTTTTCTACTGTTCAAAGGTGGATTCTCCATTACATCTTTATAACAGCCTTTTCTTCAAACTTGGACACGTCTGATAAGAAAATCTGGGTTTTTCACCAACTATTTTCTTAATTTCCGGCATGGATCTAAGAATATTCCAATTGTTGTAATTATATCCCTAATGCCCCCAGATTTCCTATTATAAGTTGTTACATAATGCATATATCCATGCCTCTCAGTATTGCTATTAGTATCTGAAGTACCATGATTGCTGGCAAAATGTGGTCTAGCATCAGTACTTCTATTGTTTCTAACTTCATTCTTAACCTCTTGTAGTAAGCCATCACTGTAGCCACATTCTCTAAATTCGTCTATCATTTCTTCCATTTCTTTATAACAATGTTCATTATCAGTATTCATCTAACTAACTCTTAGTAGCAGACTCTTGACTATAGCCTTAAATGGAGTTCATATTATAAGCTCAAAGGTCCTGTTCATCGAATACGAAAAGAGCGACACATATTTACTGAACCGCGAATACACCGAGCGCCATAAACCATGAAATTTAAAATCATGAATCATCATACTTGGCCAACCCCACCGCCTGTGACATACTACCTACCCAAACAAAATAAATAAACCATATACATACACTATATCTATGCACATGCCTTAACCCGCACCCTAACACTAAGGTCTGTAACTATCACACACTTACTCTACAGAGATATACCCAAACAAAATAAATAATCCACACACATATGCTTAACAAAACCTTACTTCTAACCCTACATTAAACCTTACATACATTACCTATCTATGCACGTACCTTAACCAGCACCCTAACCCTAAGGTCTGTAACTATCGCACACCTACCTTATGGAGCTTTATTGCCGACGGGCCAACTATGATAAATTGACATTTCGAATTTCCCAGTTTTGAACGTTCGCTGTTTTTGTTGTTCGCACAATAAGTGTCGCTCTATTCGTATTCACTGAACAGGACCTTTGAGCTTCTAATATGAACCCCCTTAAATGTATGCAGTGCATGCATACTATTTTTATCAATATAGCGATTTGCCTGGACCTCCATTCTTGTGGACTGAGGTGGTAATCTCCTTTTTACTCTTCACTAGGTTAACATGTAGATAGGTAATGGCATAGACTCACAACTTTCTATTGATTATTTAAACCAGACGACTGGTTTCTTGTAATTCACAGTTCAATGCTCTAATGAGATTATTAACTATCTAGATGTTATCCTAGACTTGGAAAATGTTTTATTACAATATTGCAGTTGGGTTTGTCTGTTTGCTGGACCCTTTGTGTTGTGTAGATTTGGTTTGGTCCATGCACAGTGATGGTTAGCATGCACCAGTTTGTTGGCCTCGTTATATCATTTCTGAGTACTGCTACATTACAGGGGCATAGAGTGAGGGGCTGACTAGAAATACGAGTGGATTATGGCTGTAGGAGGTGACCTTCGATCATTTATAGTGAATCTTTCCCTGGATAAGGATGATGTTACGTGGCTTGGAGGCTGCAACACGAATAATAAGATGGAAACTAATACTGAGGCGAGTCGCATCTCAGATATGTAACGTTTTTTTCAAGGAACTTAATGTGATAACAAAAATGTTTTGTTCTACTATGTGGCATATTAAATTGTTGCAGGCTTATTTAGAGGCTGACATTGTACCACGTGGCCTTAGAGTGTATGTTGAGCCTGGCATGGGTAAAGAAGAGTGTGAGTTCATGCAGAAATGGCATTCTATTCAAAATACTGCCGCTAAACTGTTTATAGAGTTGCTTATAACTTTTTATGAGAACTCTTTGGGTGATATTAAACAAAGACTTGACATTAACCCTGAATCTGTTCAACATTTTGGAAATCAGTCTGAATATAAAAAATTCTTTGATAAATATATAGAGGAAGTAGGTGCTTTTGAAAATGATGTTAAAGCAAAGAAGTTAGAAAAGTTTAATAGAGATGTTAGTGATTTTAAAAACAATGTTTTTTTCTTGGAAATCGCATAAATGTGCCATTAGATTTTCTGGGTCTGTCTCTAAACCAAATAGGGAGAAAAGAAAGAGGGCAAGCTCTATTTTAAAATTACTCATAATTCTAGTTTTGCTGTTGAGCCTAGTGCATCTGATTTTTCTTTGACAGCATCTAGCACTGACACAGATAACAATTTTGGGGACACTCTTGACTCAGTCTCTCCTGCGCCTAAAAAAGCGAAAAGGAGAGAAGGCCCTTTAGACGGGGTGGCGGAAAACACCACAAACGAAGGAATGAACAGCAAGGAAAGGATTTTCAGAGATCTAGTCAAAATGTGAATGTAAATGTTGTTAATGGACATTGTTTGACTGAAGTGTTAACATCTGATTCAGTTATATGCAATAATGATGGGATTGATGAAGGTGCGATTAATAATATTGCCAATGTTATTGATAATGGAGATGACCTTGTGGTTAATCTTACACATTTTGATTTAACAACGGGTGAGAAAAGTGTCCTTAATAAAGGGTTTAGTTATGTTCCAACACATTTTGTGTTGCAGTTTGATACTTGTATGGATATAAAAAGTTTTTGCAGAACTTTGAACTTGAAATATTTTTTTAGTGACAAAAATGAAGCTGCTAATATAGCACCCTCACAGTTTAGAATAAAAAAAATCAATGTTTAACCCTGTTTATCATCCACAGGTAAAATTGTTTCAAGAGTCTGTGTTACGTGACTTTCATACCAGTCAGAATAGTATATTTAAGCATTATGGTGGGAATTTATCTAAAGTAGAGAGGCAGAGTTTGATACATCTTAGAGATAACAAGGATGTTGTCATTCTGAAAGCTGATAAAGGGGGAGCTACGGTGGTGTGGGAAACAACTGAGTATATTAAGGAAACTAGGAGACAGCTTGAGGATGGAAGATATTACTACAAGCTGGCCCTGGACCCTACATTAAATTTTAAGCAGAAGATAGATGGAATACTATTACAGTTTCAAATCAAGGGTTATATAACTGAGGCTATGTATAAAAAATTTTTGGTGGATGATCCGAAGCCGCAATTATTTTACATACTCCCTAAGATACATAAGAATCCCCCCCCCCCTCTGGGTAGACCCATAGTGTCTGGTCGAGGTTCTTTGATGCAACCAATTTCTATATATTTAGAAAATCAGCTTAAACCATTGTTGTCTATAGTGAGAGCAAGACTAAAAGACTCAAGTGAATTTCTGAGATTAATGAGTAATTTGCAGGTCACCAATGAATCTTTTTTTATGCACTTTCTTAGATGTACAATCACTTTACATGAATATCCCACATCAGGAGGGCATTAAGGTGGTGCAATTTTGGTTGACTGAATATGGGACATATTCTTTGGAGCATTGTGAGTTTATTATTACATTAGTAAATTTGGTTTTGGAACACAATGTTTTCTATTTTGGAAAAGAATGCTATCTTCAGGTCAAGGGTACAGCTATGGAATCACCTTTGCCCCTATATATGCAGACCTTTTTATGGATTACTTAGAGTATGGTTTAATATATAGTGAGAGCGACACATTTAAACAAGAGTTGGTGTTATGGCGGCATTACCCTGATGACTGTTGGGGTATATGGACAGGAACCTTAAGTGAGCGGCGAACATTTGTGAGCTATTTGAACTCTAATGAGTTTGGGATTAAGTTTGTGGATAGAATCAAACTATCTACTATTGATTTCCTTGATGTACAGGTGACTAAAGCTGTAGATGGTACCATATTTACTGGATTAAACATGAAACCTTTTACTAGGAAAACCTTATTAGAGGCAGGTAGTTGCCATCCTAAGCATATGGTGACAAATATACCCCAGGCCCAGTTTCAAAGATTAAGACGTATTTGCAGTAATGATGGTAATTATATGACTGAGGCTAAAGAAATGGGTGACAGGTTCATAAAAAGAGGCTATGATAAGCGTCAAATAACCAGGGTGAAAAAAGTAGCACTTGATTATAAAAGAGAACCTGTATTATTTAAAACTGGGGAACCAGAATCAAGGCTAGGGTCCCAACAGCCTTATATTAGATTGGTTGCCACATATGGTACCAATAGTTTTAGAATAAAGGAAATCATAGATAGACATTGGCATATTTTAAAATTTGATGATTTTTTTGATCAGTGCCTAGGTGACCATTGCTCATACAGTTATAGACGAAGTAAGAATGTGGGAGAATTTCTATCATGGTATAAAAAGATGCATAGAGATGAAGGAGTGAGTAAAATAATGTTTTGAGGGGCTGTAACAGCTGTGGTAATTGTGTTTACTGCAAGGTTGTATCTAGATCTAAATCCTTTACCTCAATAAATACCTCGACGGTATATGAAATCAGGTATCTGATCACATGCCGCACTGAATGAGTCATATATATAGCTATCTGCCAATGTGGGGCTTTATATATTGGCTAAACCTCTAGAGCTTTTAAAAAATGAATAGCTGTACATCTTAGTGACATAAATTGTAAAAGATCTAGGACTGCCTTATTTAAGCACAAGGTGGAGCATGTTTTGGCACATTTCATGTTTGTTGGCATAGATGTGGTTTGGGGCAGTAATTTGTCTAATTGGGAGAAGCATAAGATTTTGGATAAGAAGGAGACGTTTTGGGTTGTCAATCTGGGGGCCACATATAGGCCGGGTTTAAATGAACACTTGCAGATATAATGGTTAATGTTACTATTTTTTATTTGGGGCTTTCTTGTTTTTTTAATGGGCATGTTCTAAATATGTATTTCAGTGTATAAGTATATATATATATATATATATATATATATATATATATATATATATATATATATATATATATATATATATGTAAATGTGCTGGTGTATGAGTATGCACAGGCATATACATGCATATGTACGTGTTTGTCATGATATTAATGTAGATCATGTATGGGTGTATTACTACATAGTGTTCATGGTTTTTATATATATGTTTTTGTATGGACATTTAATATGCTCTATTGCTCTTTTTTCAGTGTTTTTGATCATTAAGTTTTGCAAAAATATTTGTACTGATGGATTTATATAGGGTATAGTAATGTAGGTTTGGAAGAAGCTTTTTAAAATTTATCACTGGGTTGCTTTGTTATGTGTATGTATATACACTTATATGTATATGCTTATGTGAATTAATGGATGATGTGACTTTAAAATTTAATGTAAAAAGACAGTAACATCAGAGTATGGATGCACTATTACACTGATGACGCCAGGGGGCGAAACCGGTTTGTAATGGAGTTATTGGTTAACATCTATGTGTTGAGCAGCTAAAAGATTTTTTTGGAAGATATTTGAAATGTTTTAAATGATTCTGCCTCCGCATTAGATCATTATCCTGACTTGGAGATTGTTTTATTACAGTATTGCAGCTGGGTTTGTCTGTTTGCTGCCCCCTTTGTGTTGTGTACATTTGATTTGGTTCGTGCACAGTGGTGGTTTGCGTGAACCAGTTTGTAGGCCTGGTTATATCTATCTATCTAGCTATATATATATATATATATATATATATATATATTAAATATGTAACTGTGCGTATGGGAAGAATTATGGTTCTGAAATTGCACATTTATTTCCTGAAGTATCATGTCACACACATACATGTTTAAACACTCAACCCTTTAATGTATATGTATAAATAATGAGCAACTCTGACAAACAAGGTCTCAGTTGCAATGGGCACTGTGCACAGTAAGGACTGTAAGAAATACACTTGTAGTCTAACCTTCCTTCTAGTAACTGGTATAAGTTAATAATTATAAGTTAATACATGTGAACAAGGCTTCTAATCTCACACAATCACAATTTTATTAATGCTTCTCCACTCACTTTTAAAAAAGAAATAAAAAATAAGCATAATTATAAATAATCAGTATGTGTATCAGTGGAGCTCATATGAATTATATGTGTGAGAGAGGGTAAACTATATATTCTTATTCTGTAATTATAATTATCTTCTTTGGCCTTGGATGGCCTTCAGATCTGAATGATAGTCAAACACACATGAATGCATAAACCAAGACCTTGTCCGGTCACACACATACATGGTTAACCCCTCACTCTGTCATGTGTATTTATATATAATTCATGAGCATGCCCAACAAGCACTTCTTCTGTGGCAAGAATGAAAAATCACCTATGTTGAGGAATGTGTTTTGTCTCTAATGCATATGTTTGAATCCCACATTGTATAAACATATTTTTTCAATGTGTAAAGACAAACACAAAAGTGTTAGGTCATAAAATTTATGGCCCTAATACATGTCTGCAAAGTTGAATCAGCTCATAGTTACAGTAGCAACCACCCCATCTACTAATGCCAACTGTCAGATTAACTGTCCTATTTCAAAAACTGCTTTCTTTTCTGTTTGGCGCTGTTGCTCTCCTCTTAATGTCATGCAAACACGGTTGGCATCATTGTTCGGGTTTGAGCACTGGCAGTAAATGCAATAGAAATTGCAGGAAAGCATTATTAACTGTTGCTGTTTGCCCTGATTGGACATTTGGACATATCTGGAGGTAGACAGGAAGGTGCCCAGTTTAGAGTTCAGAGGTGGATTGTTGAGGAATCCAGAACCTTTATTGGACTCCTTGTAGAATGCCACAGCTGAAGGCTGTTCGGAGGACTATACCAGCTCCCAGTAAAAGTCTGAAGCATGGAATTGTCTGGCCAAGGCTGTCTCCAATGTGACTGGCATTCCATGCACTGGAGAACAGTGTAGGCACCACTATAATAACCTCAAAAGGTGCAATCAAAATGCAATCAACTGGTGGTTGGATGAATTTAGGACTGCTGACATCCCACAGTTATGTAAGTATACCGATACAGAAAATTAAAACTAGATAGGTGGCTGCATGTATACAATACTGGTATGCTTCATGCTCTTCTGTTGTTCTCTTCCTTTTGTTCCACAGTCAACCAGGAGATAATGGTGAAGAGGGTGGTCCATGCTGAGCATTTAGAGAGACTGAGGGATGCAAGGGGTGTGCATACAGCACAATATAACTATTATTTTAGTTAAAGTATTGCTCTTATATACAGTTGTAGCAAATTAAGCATTCATATCATAAGTGTAAAACAAGCATGCATGCTTCAATTTGTAGCATAAGCCAACTGTAGGAGTTAATTCTAATACTGTAGTCAGACGCTGTTGGTTCAAATATCACAAGTAATAAATAGATAGCAAAATTATTTAAAAATACTACATAATAATTTAAACAGAAGTAGCATAAGTGCCCTGCTGTTAACTTTATCTGTATAATTTGACCAAGCATGTGTGCAATATATGCACATTGCAAAGATTAATTTAAATAATCATAAGTTATAGTTTGTAGTTACTAAGAATTATACTTAAATGTAAAAGTAGAGATAAATACTTTATTATTTTGATAATGCATTGTATGTCACATATGATAATTATCTTTTTTTTCTCTTATCCCAACCCTTATATCTGATTTTTTATTTTTCTATGGGTGGTCAAAACATTTCCATGTGATTCATCTCTCACAAATCACAAAATACTTTACAGTACAGGGAGGTAAGACAACCACTGTGGCTCATCCTGCCCCCACTGGAATGGCTCCTGCACTGATACCCAGCACATCTGGGACTCAACCTGGTAGTAATGCCTTTGCTATCCCTGCACTACCTGGGCACCCACATCAGGTAGCACTAACCATCAGCTGGTGCTGTGGTACCCTCTGGGAGGAGTGATGGAGGTGGAGATTTTATCACCCACCAGGAGTTGCCAGGCTTGGTACTAAGGGTCATTCAAAGTACCATTGGTGCATGTCTACACTGGATGGAGAGGATGATCTCATTTACTGTCCATAGGAGAAGACATCAAGCACTCCAACAGCCAGCAGAGTAAGGGGACAGTGATGGCAGTCCTACGGGTGAAGACTTGATTCTCATTGCCATTATTTTTGATGGCATGGGTCTCTCACATCCTCTCCCTATCCACAATCATGATGCCCCCCCATCCTGTTGTGTCCATTACCATTGCTGTATCTTGTCTTGTTTGCCTTGTTTGCATCCACTTCCTCACCTACCCCACTTACCTGACCCAGGATAACCTATGTCACTTACCCAACATTTTTCTCTTAGTGAAGTAAATATAAAAATTGGCACCTGTCCCACAAAAAAAAAAAATGTCCCATACATAGCTCTCCATGTCACACAGTTCTCAACTTGACACACTTGATTCAGTCCAGGTGGCTATACGACATGATTGTGTTGTTGTTACCCCTCTTTGTCAGCCAATATTCTGTAGGTATTTTCATTTTACATTGTTGAAGAAGTGGATAGCTACTGTTCTGTACTACATCCCGCCTGCATATTCTTATATTGCTATCCCTTTGTTCTTTTCAACTGCTTGCCCCCCATTTTACCACTTTCCTACCTACCCCATTTTAACACCTTTATTCTGGTCACAAAATAAAATCACACACCACACATGCAAGCGAAAAAACCCAGTGAAGCCTTTCACTTTTTGTCCTCTGTGTTTGTGTGGAGTTTAGCATCACTCACCAATGCTGAGCTACAGTGAACAGCTCTAAAGTGGTGAAATTACCTCCATGCAATGCTGCTTAAACACACTGCACTATGGTAACACACACTGAAGGTAGCATAAAGAATTATTTCATTGCATTATAAATACATATGTAAAACTATGAGATACACCTTGAGTTGAGCCCTATATCATCTGGGCTCAAAAATAACTCAAAAACAAATCTCTCAATGCATTTACACCTGCTGCCACAGAATCAGCTAAGCAGGAGGCGGGTTTCTTACTCTCAGTACTATCCACACTGCTGACCGCCAAGCATCTCCATTTAACATGCTTGTGTGGAGGTAAGCAAACTGGGTCTATATTAGTTCGCTGAAAGTTATTTTCAGTGAACACCTCTTCATCAACCTGTATTCAGCAAAAATCACTTTTGTGATGCATTGAATTTTCCAAGGGCAATGAAACAACTGTCCTGCGGCACAATGGAACCCACAACTAAATTAAACCTACCCACACCCCCTAACTATATATACCAACTTTGAGATCACACTACAGTGGGGGAAAGGGCAAAGTTGTGTAGCTGGCCAACTACTTTATTCCCTTGGAAAAGTCAGCAAATCACAGAAATGACTGAATATGGGTTGATGAAGAGCTGTTCACTGAAAATAACTTTTGGCAAATTAAAATAAAGACCCATCAAACCAATAGAGCTGTCATAATTTTATCAGTGAAGCAGAGGCTGGTGTTTGCTCACTGCTTATCTATGTGCAAATGGAGAAAGCAGTACAAATGTGTGCATTTTGCCATCCATCATGCAATCCAGCTGCTCGCTGGTGCACTATAAAATGTGCACATTAGCATGTATTACTCCTGTTTACTGCCCATTTCGTTTTCAACCCATGAAAGTACAAGTAAAAACACAACAAAAGGGAAGGCAGTTTCTAAGGAAAGAACAGATATTTACACTGTAGCCATGTGTTACCTGCACCTATGCACTTGAAAATTGGTTTCTCACTACTCAGTCCCAAATGTATCGACTACACTACAGAGATAAAGCAAAATGCCTTCTTATACACCATGCACATCTTTATACTAAAATTACACATTCAGATTTTCCAATATCTGTAATAATGTGGACATCTGTTTGCATATAGTTTGTAAAGCAGTCACTTAAAGTATAAAATAACCAAAAAAATAAAAAATATATAACAAATAATGACAATGGCCACAATACCAAAGATTTATTAAAAAAACTTAGCGCCTTGGCTGAAGCAGCTTTCAAAGAGTAAAAACAAGTCATAAAACACCATTTAAATACACAATAGACAAGCCTAAACAACCAACCAAATAATTACTTAATTAGCAGCTCATTCAATTAAATATTTCCAATTACATTCCTTATAAAGCCCAAAGGGCTCCAGAGTACCATACTGTAATATAAAAAGAGTTTCACATTTTAACAGATTTTCTTTCAAAGTACTGCATTCCCCCAATTTCACTTGTACTTTTTCTAATAAACATCCTTTTAAAAATTCAGGATTAGAATTATGTACTGCCCTAAAGTAACCACCCAAGGGGCTATCTAACTTATTATTTTTTATATCTCTAATATGTTCTTGTAAACAAACCTTAAAGGTTCTACACATTTCCCCTATATGAAATATATCACAGCCACATTTCAGAGCATAGACAACACCAGCAGAATTGCAACTAAACCTGTCCCTAACATCAAACTTAAAACCATTAATATAAAAGAAAGAATTAACTAAATATTGACAAACAGAGCACTTATTGCAAGAGTAAGTACCATTACCCAAACTACAATTCTGACTTATATTAACCTCTGGTAAAGAAAAATGATGATGTACTAACATATCATGTAAATTTCGTGCTCTCTTATATGAAATATCAACATAGTTAGGTAGCACTGCTTTTAAAACTCCATCTCTCAATAACATCGGCCAAAAACATTGAACATGTTTAACAATCTCATCAGTAATAATATTAAAAGTAATCACAAAAAATATTTTTTACTTCTGACTATCTTGATTATAGGATGTAGTATTGACTACTATTTTTTCTTTCTTGGTATAAGTATATCTCTGATTTAAAGGGCCATGTTGGTATCTCACTTCCATTAGTCTATGTTTCCCATCCAAAACCACCTTTTTATTATAACCCCCTCTTTAAAAACATGTTTTCAGTTTCCATTATTTCTTTACAAAATATGTCATCGGCACTACACAACCTATGAATCCTAAGAAATTCATTATAAGGTAGCACCGCCATTAAATGTGAAGGATGACAACTGATTTCATATATGAATTGATTGCTCTGATTAAATTTTCTGTGGAGACTAGTCACAAAACCCTTGAGGTTAATAGCCAAAAAATTCACTTCAGGGCCTAATTGTATGCCATCAAACTGAAAACCCATTTGATTAAGCTGTAAATCATCTACAAATTTTACTGCATCATTCTGATTTCCATTACATAAAAAACTCAGGTCATCAATAAACCTGAAATATAATACAACTTGTGATCTGTAGAACTGATGGGTGTAGATATATTCATCTTCAAATTTAGCCATAACTCAGTTGGCATACATGGGGAAAAAAGCTGCCTCCATAACCGTGCCCTGTAACTGATGAAAGATCTCACCACTAAACATGAAATAATTATTCTTAAGACAAAAGGAAACTAGTTTCATCACAAAAAGTGACACCAGAATGTCTCCCAGATAATAAAATAGAGCTTGAAGGCCTATATGATGTTTGATACTAGTATACAAGCTCTTAACATCCATACGCAGCCAAAACATTTTTTCATCCCAAATCTTGTTTTTAATTTTTTCCAGAAAATCTTGACTGTCTTTAATGAAGGCAGCTGTATTCAAAACATATTTTTTTAAAATACTAATGTAAACAAACACTAATCTTTTTTAAAAAATATTTTTTAGCTGACACTAAAGGCCTACCACTTAATTGTTCAAGGCCCTTATGCGTTTTAGATAGGCAATAGAATACCGCTATAATACTATTATCTACCTTAAATTTTTTATCCATATCCTCGCTAGTGAAATAACCCAGTCATTGTCCCTTATTTAACAAAGCCTGATACTCCTTAATCACCTGTAAATAATTAGATATATCACATTTTTCATACACTTCCCTATTATTCAAGTGTGCATAGCACATATCAAGGTACTGTGTAAAATACATTACTGTCTGATTACCTTTATCTGATGGCTTAACCACCATCTTTTTATCATTACAAAATTCTGTTAGAGCTAACCACTGTTGTTTAGTCAAATTAAAACACACATCAGATTTATTATTCATACATTTCCAATACAGTTGCTCAATCTCAAAATTAAATGTAGAGATATAACTTTGCATACTAGTATTTGAAAAAGGGGGAATTAAATCACTTTTAACCATAATATCACATGTAGTAAATTGACAATAAGCATTCACTTCATCATCAAGCGAAATATCCTGTGACGAAAAACAGGAATGAAAGTAATCATCAAAACTATCATTACATTCCATCTCAACAGGGTATATGCCCTGATGAAAATAATGTGCTAATGCAATTTTCTGCTTAAGAGAAAATTTTCACTTTTAAGTTTATACAATCTAGGCAATGCAGTTGGAATAAATTTAAGTCCCAAGTTCAAAACAGACGTGTTGTTATTTGTCACTTAAAGTATACCTGCACATTGAAAACACAACTGAAAATACTACACTTTGCACACTCATCAATCTGGTAACATGCAGATATTTAATATCCTGACAGTCATACATGGCTAACCATCCATTTCATACAGGCCTCCCAACATCTTCTCTCAAATCTGCAGCGATGATATCATCCACTATAAATTATCCTACAGCATTGTAAAAGGCAGACTTTCACAGTGGTAATTGCATTAAGTACTGATTTCTCTAGTTGGCCTACCTAGTTAGGTAGGGGTTCTAATCTCTCTACAGTCAATTGATGTGTGTCTGGCTAGTTGGAAGAGCATAACTGTATATCCTTCAGTCATCAGCATAAACTCATGGAATATAATTATTCGACAGTTGTACTTGTCTACACATCTGTTTAATTCAGGCAGTTGTACTTGCCTATGCATCCATTTAATTCAGGCGTCACAACATCGTTTCCAAACATACAGTGATGATGTCATCTACTATAAATTCTCCTCTACTATGTCATCTACTATAAATTGTCCTGCAGCATTGCAAAAGTCATGTATGTTCTGTGATGATTGCATTAAGTACTAAGTTCTCTAGCTGGTGTACCAAGTTAGATGAGGGTTCTAATCTCACTACAGTCAACTGTCTAGTCAGAAGGGCACAGCTGTGTATTCATCAGTACAATACTATAGAGTACAAGTCTTTTGGCAGTTGTATATGCCTACTCATCCATTTAATTCAGGCATCACAACATTTTCTATCAAATGTCCAGTGATCATATCATCCATTATAAATTGTCCTGCAGTAATGCAAAATTCAGACTTGTACCATGGCATTTGTGTTAAGTACTGCGTTCTTTAGCTAGTGTACCTAGGGTTTCTAGTTTCACTGTAGTCAACTGGTGTGTGTGTGTGTGTGTGTGTGTGTGTGTGTGTGTGTGTGTGTGTGTGTGTGTGTGTGTGTGTGTGTGTTTGGTCAGCTGGTTGACATTTACAAGTCTATTTTATACCTGCATTTAGGAAACTGCTATTACCATCTTCTCATCAGACACTGCTGATATCATCAGTAATAAAGTGCTGTCTCAAAGTCAGACTTGTGCTCTGGAACATGTGTTAAGTTCTGTAGTTGGTGTACTTAGGTAGGGGTTCTGTTCTCACTGCAGTCAACTGGTGTGTGTGTGTGTGTGTGTGTGTGTGTGTGTGTGTGTGTGTGTGTGTGTGTGTGTGTGTGTGTGTGTGTGTGTGTGTGTGCGAGTGTGTGTTTGTGCTTGTTCAGTTGTGTTGCTCGTCTAGTCAGGATACAATAGATGAGTATTCATGGGTTCTGTTCAAACAACTTTATTATGTGCAAACACATCATGTTAGATGCTAACTGACTTGAACTTAGGTAACTTATATACAAACTAGCTATTGCATTCATATATGTTCTCTCTCTGGCTGCACTCTCAAACTGTCACTGGGTATAGCATGTGCCTGCTACTTATATGTGCACGTTCAGTCCTTGATATGCTTCTTAAAGATACGGTACATGCACTCTGCTCTACATCCTCCCTCTTTGAGACATAGCTCATGGCATGCTATGAATCTCATTTGACATGCAAATAATGTTCTTTGTCATGTAATTATACAGAACTGGGTACATATATACAGTTATGTCAATGTCACTGTGTATTTCACACCAGGTCTGGAAATACAACCACATCATGTGACATAAAACTGAGAATTTTATTTAGCAACTGGAACTGTCTTTGCTGAATGTTCAACCTTGGGAATATCTGGAACACCCTAAGGAAGGAAGTAGAGGTTAAGACACGTTCTATGACAGGATCAATGTCTGAATTGCTCTGAGATCTAGAGTCTGTGTCACAGGAACAATGCTGTGATAGTGATTATGGTACAGAAAGAAGATGTCTGCTATTTTGCCTGTACACCACACCCTCAGATTCTATAAAGTAGGATCTTGGCTTGGTACATATACCTGTAATTTGACTAATCCAGTTGAAACCTTTCGCTGTTTGTATCCTCACTTGTCTCTTCTTCTTTTAATGGATGAAGAAATCTGCTCGATTTATCATAAGTGGACTTCTAGATAGAATGCTTCTTGGATAATTGGGCTTTGATTGTTCTGTTGTTCTTAGCTTTAGACCTCAATAAACTAGAACTAATAGGTAGTGTTGTTAAGTCTTTGAGCAGGTGCGCCAAGTATATCATCACGAGGTATGTTTCTGAGATTAAGTAAATGCAAAAAGACATCAGTATTATCACGCTTTGACCTTTCAAGTAATTGCTTTGCACTCTGCACTGCATGTTCAGTTAGTCCATTTGACTGTGGATATTCAGGACTGCTTTTAGCATGTACAAAGTCCTATTCTCTTTCAAATGTCTGAAATAACTGACTAGTAAATTGAGTACCACTGTCAGAAATAACTTTGTGTGGACTAGCATGGACTGAGAAATGATGTTTCAGCTTAGTAATAATAACAATAGTGGGTGTCAGATTAGGTAGTAGATCAATCTCAAACCAGTTTGAATAAGAGTCTATCAATACTAAGTAATGCTGATTGTTCCACTCAAATTTATCAGTAGCTACTGTTGATCAAAGTAGTTCAGGAACTTTACTTAGCTGAAGTGGTTCTCTTTGCAAATATGGTTTAGTACTATTGCATAGTGAACAAGAAGAAAGTACTTTATCAATGTCTTTCAGTAATGAAGGCTAAAATACTAGCTCTCTTGCCCTCCTCTTAGTAGATGTGGAACCTGGGTGACCAGAATGCAAAATCTGGATATATTCATGCTGTAAGGAAGCAGGAACAATAATTTTAGGACCTTTGAAAATAATGCCATCTTCCATCAACATTTCATCTCTGTAAGGAAAATAGGTTTGCACTTCAGGTAGTACACTAGATTGCTTTGACGGCCATCCAACACTAATGTAGTGGTTGAGCTTTTGCAAAATTAGATCAGGCTTTGTATGATCTCACAGTTCATCAAGTCTAGTGGTAGAGAAATTACGCACAGCCATTATGTCAACGTCAAAATTCTCTGTGTCAAGCTATTCTGTGGTATTTCTGGGTGATCTGGATAAGGTATCAGCCAGATAAAGACGTTTGCCTTTTGTAAAGACCATTTTGAAGTTGTAATTTTGTATTTTGAGCATCATTCTTTGTAATCTCGCTGGTGCAGAATGCATAGGCTTCTTTAGAATAGTAACTAGAGGATGGTGATCAGTTTTAATCTGAATACTTCCACCATAGATATCATGAAACTATGAACATGTAAATACTATTGTCAAAACTTCTTTCTCAATTTGAGCATATTGTATTTCAGTCTAAGTGTTCTAGATGCAGAGGCTACTGGTCTGCCTTCTTGAAGAATAACTGCACCAAGACCAAATTTTTATGCATCACAGGAAAGAGTGGTTTATTGACACCACGGTATCTTAATATACGTGGGGTGTCAATTTTCTGCTTATGGTCTTCAAATGCCTTCTGGTGTTGTTTCAACCAAGACCATGCAACATTGTTGTGCATCAGCTCTCTTAAAAGTGCTGCCAACTCACTAAAGACTGGTATAACCTTGCCTAAATAGTTGACTATGCCTAGGAAATGCTGTAGAGCTTGAATATTATCTGGTGCTGACATCTCAAGAATAGCTGCTTGTTTGGTTGGGTCTGGTCTCAAGCCAGTGCTGGTAAATAAATGACCTACATATGCAACTTTTGGTAGTCTGAATTTATACTTCAAAGGAGTGAGCTTTAAGTTCACTTCACTTGCTCTGTCTAAAACTCTCTTTAGGTTTCTGTCGTGCTCTACTTCACCATTGCCTCCAACTAATAAATCATCTACTACTATGGCACAAGGGTAACCTGAAAACATTTACTCCATTCACGCTGGAAGTCTTCACTTGCAGAATTTATACCAAATGGCATCCTTAGGAATGTGTATCTGCCAAATGGGGTACTGAAAGTAGTCAGTAATGAGGATTTGCAATCAAGCATCACTTGCCAAAATTAACTTTTTGCATCCAAAACAGGAAAACAGTGGCATTCAGTATCAGAGCTGTGACCTCTTTGACTGTACACATTGGATGATGCAGTCTTTTCAATGCTTTGTTCAGATCTCTTGGGTCAATACATATTCTGATTTCATCTGAGCCTTTTTTGTGAGCTGCTTCCATGGACGACACCCATTCAGTTGGTTCTAGAAATGGACAAATTACACCTTGCTGTACCATTTTATCCAGCTGAGTTTTGACTTTATCCTGCATAGCTATTGGAGCTTTTCTTGCTGATCTGACTATGGAAGTGACCTCTGGATCTAACTTCATGGAATACGCAACTGGAGGTTTGCCCAACTTGTCATCGAAAACAGCGTACTCTGAGAAAATGACTTCAGAAAGATTGGAACTAGGATATGCACTTATATGATGAACTTCTTTGGTAAAAGAAAGCAGATTAATTCTCAAACTGTCTCTGAGACCCAATAATGACTGCACATGTCTTTGAACTACATAGAATAAGAAGCTGTAACAGTTCTTAGCCAAATAACATGAAAGCATTACTGAGCCTTTGGTTTGAATCTTGTCACATCCATAAGTAACAAGTTTTGCACTACTGGATACATTGAGTTGCTCATTAGTTCTCACTTTATCAAATGTGTGTGCTAATATAACATTACATTTTGAACCAGTGTCTACTTTGAGCTTGGTGGATTTACCATTGATCTGGACAGTGCAAAACACTTAGCTCTTTGTCAACAAATTCACTGCAACAACTCTTTCACCTATTACTGATACACCATCTACATGGAAAGTAGAATTGCAGTTTATGTGATCAGTTTGCTTTTTTGTGTGTCTTTTCTATACAACTGTCTGGGGTTTATGTGATTTGCAAAATTTTTGAAAATAGTTAAATTTTTAAAATTTGTGACATTGCTGACCAAATGCTAAGCGTTTCTCTCTTTTAGACTCATGACTGGCACCTCAATTGTGACAGTTAACATTATGGCTAGACTTGGCTTTTGCTTATTCATATTTGTACTGCACTGAGCATGCTCCTTTCTTAGAACTTACTGGAAAACTATATGGTTTCCCTGGTGAGTCAGCAGGGGCTGTGGCTGCCAAGTTCTTGGGCCTACTAATGTTTGCCACATGTTGCATGCTATCTACATTTGCTCTGGAGCCTGCTGAAACCATGCTCTTGTCACTTGAAAGCATACTTCTGTGTTTTTTCTGTAACTTCATGGATTTGACAAATCTCTATGGCTTTACTCAACATTAAGTCACTGTCACGAAGCAAAATCTTTCTCACGGCAGCACTATTAATAACATACATGAGGCTGTCTTTTGCTAACTCATCTTTTAAGTCACCAAACTTACACATTTTAGCTTTGTTTCTCAGGTCAGTTATATAAGCTGCAAAAGTTTCCTCTGGTTTCTAATCTCTTGTGTAAAACAAATGCCTCTGTAATGTAATATTTCTCTGGGGGTTACACATTTACCTGAATTTGCACTTCAAACACTTGGGGTCTTCCCTTCATTCAGCTTGTACAACAATATAATTTTCACCTTTTTCCTCATATAATGCTGGTGCATACACAAATGAATGCTCTCTTTCAATGACCTCTGACCCAGCTAGTTTTAGCAAAATGAATGCCCTGGAGTGTGCTTCTTTGTCTGAATAAATTGCTTCTATAAAAATATCATACTCTTGCTCAAATATTCTCCAATTATCTGCAATATTCTGATCAAATGCAAGTGGTAAGGGCTTTAGAAATCCATCTGCCATATTAACCCATTCCAGTGAAGGGTTTTGCAAATATGCATGAACACAGACACTCACATTTGCTAGAAATTTATGCCAATATTTGTACCTTTGCCCAATAGCACAACAAGCATCTGAATAACTGAACTTTGTGAAATAATGCTCACAAGCACTGTAATACTCTTGAAATTGCCATACTGCTAAAGTAATTTATCATCTTTAAAAAAACACTTCAAATAACTGCATGGTGCGAATGAACTGGGCAAGAGTTGAAATTGCTGTACTACAAGAAATCACCTCATCAGTATAAGAAACATTTCAAATAACTGCACAGTACGAATTAACTGGGCAAAAAAGCACAGAGTTAGAAACACTTCAAAGTAATTGCACTTTGCTAATAAACAATACACAGCACACTGAAACTTCCCCAAAATGGTGGTACCTGGCTAAATAAATCTTGTGTAAGAAACACTCTGTAATGGCGCCACTTTGCGAAAAGACATGCCCAGCACAAGAAACTTCTCAAAAATGGCTAGACTTTGACTGTACTTCAGGAATAATATCCAACAAAAATAGAAACCTCCTAGGGTAAGGTACCTGTAAAACCAACCAAATAAACAACAAAATAAAGGTACAGGTACTCCATGACAATCGAAGCCAACCAATCTTGCATACAAAATCCTTTATTAAGAACAGTGGAGCAGTAAGCGCTTTCGCGTCTGCTATGGACGCTTCATCAGACTTCAATGAAAACTTAAAAACAGTGTGAATAAAATACTCAAGAGCATAGTCACATGGACCACTGGTTGCTTAGTCACAATTATAATAGTATCACACCTGAAGGGTGCATGTAATTACACATTATCTTAAAGGCAAAAACCTTATTCCTAAAAACTGTTCAACAAAATATGTTCAACATACTTAACTTGAAAATAGATAAAAAGCTCAAATATAATATAAATCAAAATAATAATATAAATCAAAAATAACATTAAAACTCAATTGTGTTTGAGAGCACGATCTCTAAGGAAATGTTTTAAATTAACTCTTTCATTGAGACCATGCCCAACATCTGCTTGCAGTCTGATAATCCATTTGTTCTCCTCCTTTTCAGTGAAATTCCCTATGTTCCCTAGTCTCATGGAGGTATGTATCAACTCCAATGCTAAAAACTCAAAACTGTGTCTAGTGCATTTCGATAAAACATGTCTCGCTAACGCATTAGTTTCATTCTTTTTATTAATGGCATATAGATGCTCTCTGATTCTCTCCCTAAGAGTTCTATTGGTCTTCCCTACATAGAACATTCTGCATGTCTGGCATATTGCTAGATATACTAGGTTATGAGTCCTGCAATCTGCATAATAGTGTCTGGATGTTCAAATCTAACGTCCTTCGAAATAAAAGAGCAGTGGTTGCAACTACGGTATGGGAAAGTACCTTTCCTAACTGATGTAGGTCTACTATCCTTTTCTCTCTCATAACACAACATGTCTTTCAAGCTTCTATTCTTCTTATAAGAGAAGCTGGGGTTAGTTTCTAAGATGACTTTCAACCTTTCATCTAATAGTAGAATCCCCCAATTTTTCTTGATAACATCTGTAATCTTCCTGTTCCTATCAGTATAAGTAATAACCATCCTTTTCTTGTTTGTGGGAGCATCAACCACTTCCAAACCTATGTTAAGACTCTTGTGAATGTAAGGTTTGGCCTTCCCTTCACGTTCAACTAATGCTAGATTTGATAAATCTCTGTCATGGTAGCCCCTTTTTTTAAAATCATCCTGCAGATTGGTTATAGCTACTTCAAAGTCCTTGTTATTGCTGGTTAGGTGAGAACATCTCATAGCCTGATTCCTTACTCTATTTTTGTGTATGTGAGGAGGATGCATACTATCTCGATGTAAAAACGCATTCTTTCTGCATGGCTTCCTATAGATCTCAGTTTCTAGCATGCCATCTCCCTTTCTCAAAGTTACATCTAAGAAACTTATACAGCTCCTTGACCATTCCCCAGTTAGTCTCAAAAAGGTTGTAGTGCTGTTGATATATGACAAAAATTCAATCAAAGTCTGTTGATCACCCTCCCAAACAAAGAACAGGTCATCCACAAAACATTTGTAGTATTTGATGTTCTTAGAATATATATTATTGGAGAGAATATATGTAGACTCCCAATATGCTAAAATCAAATTAGCATATGAGTTGGCACATGCCATACCCTATGGCTACTCCCATGGTCTGCAAGTAATATTTGCTGTCATAAATGAACACATTATTCTCTAGCACCAGTTCCATCAAGGAGGTTAACCTCATAATCTTACTATTACTAAAACTCTTACCTAAGAGAAACAACCTCAAAAAGTCAAAACCTATATCATTGGGTATACTGGTAAAGAGGGATTGAACATCCAAGGTTACCATATAATCTGCATCAGTGAAACTAATACTCTCTTTATTACTGGATAGAGATTCTAAAAATTGTCGAGTGTCTCTCAAAATAGAAGACGTAGAATCTACTGCTGGTCTGAGTTACTTTTCTATATAGAAATGCTCTCAGTAAGCCAACCCCTTCCTGAAACAATAGGTCTAAAGGTGGGGTTGTTCAAAGTTTTGTGTACCTTTGGTAAACCTCTAATCACTGGTACCAATGGCTTCTCTACAAGAAAATATTTGTAAAGATCAACATCAATAAGATTACCAATTAATAACTCATAAAGTTCTGCATGCACATCACCAATAATTTTGTTCAACGGAATACCATTCACAACCTGATACGTTGTTGTTTCTGATAACATTGAGCACATAGTATCATGATAATAGTCTGAATCTAAAACTACTATTGTTCCGCCCTTATCAGCGGGCCTGATCACAATTTTATCATTGTCCTGAAGAGTTTTTAAAGCTATCCTTTCCAAAGAATTTAAGTTGTTATTATTATTTTGATTTATATTATATTTGAGCTTTTTATCTATTTTCAAGTTAAGTATGTTGAACATATTTTGTTAAACAGTTTTTAGGAATAAGGTTTTTGCCTTTAAGATAATGTGTAATTCCATACACCCTTCAGGTGTGATACTACTATAATTGTGACTAAGCAACCATTGGTCCATGTGATTATGCTCTTGAGTATTTTATTCACACTGTTTTTAAGTTTTCATTGAAGTCTGATGAAGCGTCCATAGCAGACGCGAAAGCGCTTACTGCTCCACTGTTCTTAATAAAGGATTTTGTACGCAAAATTGGTTGGCTTCGATTGTCGTGGAGTACCTGTACCTTTATTTTGTTGTACTTCAGGAATAGTTGCACTTTGCACACATATAAACTATTCAGAATACATGCACAGTAATAAACACACACTATAAGCAAATATCTCAAAGTGCTTATAGTGTGTGTTTATTACTGTGCATACAATACAAAGTCGTAGTTATGCCAAAACACAGCCCTTTGCCAAAAAAAACATGCTGTCACCTTGCTTTATTTATGCTTAATGTGCCTTTTCTGCCCTTAGTATATTCGTTTTGCTCATTTAATCTCTTTTCATTCCCATTGTACTTTTCTTGTGCTCGTTTTACTCTAAGCATGCCCATTTTGCCTCAGACACACTCGTTTTGCTTTAAACATACTAATTTTGCTTTTCTGATAATCATTTCATCAAATATCTCAATCTTAAACATTTTGCTTAGTTAATAAATATTTTGTGCCTCCTGATTGTTTAATAATGTGGTGTATGCCCGTGTAATGCTCTGTTTTATCTTTTTTATAAAATAAGTTGTTTGTGCAAGTTTTCCTTACATTTGGTTCTTTTCTGGGTCTTTTTCATACTTGTTTCTACTAGTTTACCTTCACTGCCATCTCTGCACCTTGTGGATCCAAATATCAATCTCTGGATTCCAGGTTCTGACACCATGTCACTTGTCTAATCAGGATACAATAGAAGAGTCGTCATGGGTTCTATTCAAGCAGCTTAATTATGTACAAACACATCACAATAGAAGCTAACTGACTTTAACTAAGGTAACTTATATATACAAACTAGCTATTGCATTCATACATGCTCACTCTCTGGCTGCACTATCAAAATGGCACTGGGTAGAGCATGTGCCTGCTTACTTATATGTGCACGTTCAGTCCTTGATATGCTTCTTACAGATGCAGCACCTGCACTCTGCTCTACGAGTTGGTTGACATTCAAGGGGCCATTTTACACCAGCATGTGGGACACTGCTATTACTGTCCTCTTCTCACCAGACTCTGCTGATGTAATTAGCTTTAAAGTATTCTCCAATACTACCAAAGTCAGAATTGTGCTGTGGTGTTTGTGTTAAGTATCATGCTCTGCAAATAGTTAGGGGTTATATTCTTACTGTAGTCAACTGTGTGTGCATTCAACAGTTATTATGGTGAATGATTTTATAATGATATTAGTCCACAGCTATGTCCAACACTCCTCTGAACATCGTGCTATAGTATACAGTGATTATCTCATCCTGTTTAACATGCACTCTGACAGTACTCAAGACGAACATGTGCTGTGGCATAACATTAACTACTGTGTTTGCAAGATACTTTAACCTACATATCCAGGTGTTCTAATCTGACAGCAGGCAACTTGTATGCCTATACATACAACTATCATTTTTGAGACAATTTTACACAGGGATGTAATTCCACATCCATGCCCTGTGCTTCTCAGAAAATGTTCTCCTCAGCATACAATGATGCTGTCATAATCTGTAAAGTGCAACGTGACAGTTTCACAGTCAGACATATGTGCTGTTGCTACTGTGACATTATATGGCATTTATATCTATGTCTACAAAGGTGTAATGTCCAAATCAGGCCCAGTCTACTGCTGTGTGTGTGGTTTGTGGAACATTATGGTCATTGAATGATAATTGGAATAGCTCTTCATTACACTACCGCTTGGACTACCTTTCACATAACCCCACGCATCCTCCTATTGTCTCTGGTCACACTACATTATTCCTGCAGAGGAGTTGAGGATGTTCTCATGTCAAATATGCATACACACATCATGAAGCAGAGTCTGTCCATGAGCCTCTGCAAGCCATCTTCAGACCACTGCATGTGTGATTGCTAATTCTGTCTTGTAATGCACATGTCCTATATGGACAGTGGCAGAATGTAATACAATCCAACAAATATACACATAACCAAAATAGTCTTACTGTCTTCTATAATATAGATATAGGAGTTTGATTCACATGGTATAATAATGACTAGGATTTTATGTAAAGTTTGCCACTAGCCTAATAATGTCTTATGAAGCTTAATTATGTTCCAGTGGTGGATTTAGGCATGGGCGCAGGGGCACGCGCTGCCCCCTTTTTAAACTTGTATAATTTTTTTTTGAAAATCGGAAAAAATGTACTACTAAAACTGTACATTTTCTGATTTTCTACTTACATTTTTTTTGTACTCTTAAAAAAGAAATGCACTATGTTCTGTTGAAAATGGAAACTTCAGGTGCATTCCTTTATTGACAGACATAGATAGTCACCAAATGTGCCTAATGTATCGGATATGCAATTGGAAGTTGTAGTCAGGTGATCCTCCTCCAAGTGCATCTCCCTTGTAGTTGAATTAGGCGTGTTAGTGAGAACACCCTGCGTGAGATGCTGTAAAAGTTTGACTGGTGAAATAATCCCTGATTCCGAGTCGGACAAATGTGTTTTGCAGAGTGGGCAGATTAACTCTGAAAAAAATAAACTGTGTGAGCAACTTGATAAGTGATTCTGCCGTAAGGAACTTATTATTATAAGTATTATTATATACTATTATTATTATATTATTATTTTTTTTTCTCCTGAAGTACTGATCCAAGGCACCAAAGTGGTAGAACTATCTACGTTATAAATGTGTAGCATTTAGGAGCTCTGATGCAACTTTTCTGTTTATAAATTGTAATGCCAGTTTCATCTGGAAAGCAGAATCTGCCTCTGTAAATTATCTCAAGCTCTGCCATTTTTTTGTCGTCACATGTTCATTATTTTATAGCAGATTGCCTTCTCACAAATGATGCGGTTAGCATGTTTCCCACTACAACAACTTTCACGAGATCATTGCTGTTATGATGCAACCTTGTTCCAAAACACAAAAGGGCCACACACCTCCACGGCCAGTGACCGCATAGGGTGCCATACTGGACGGCCTCATAAAGGGCACATTTTATTTATTTAAATTTTACTATTTTTCATTTTAATCTTTTCATCTTTCAAACACACCACACCAGGACTTAAGAGACAAAAGTTTGTGCTCTTCTCGGCGCACCATCTCTAAGTACATCCTGACAGTACTGTGATGTTTGTGTTCCTCCCCACTCAGTTGCAGCAGCATTGAGGAGAATTTAAATCTCACTTTAGGCACTTAAAACTGTACGTTGATTCTTATGTTACAGCCAGGGTGTCTCGGAATGTGTATTTATAACATGGTTCCCATTTATAGTACTTGCCGACTTACAGTAAGAACTAGGATGGGAAGTTACTAGCCTTTTTAAAACAAGAATTCCTAAAGAAAAAAATTTATTTAAACATGGGTAAGTTACTAACTCTATGGTGGAGTTTAGAATGGATGGCGGGCGATAGATTTACCATCTGCATGCATACCTCTCAGCTGTCTGGATTTCCACAGAAATCAGAAGCTTTCTCTCATATTTTAGGACTGTTTCTAGTAAAATTTTTGGTTTTCTGTCAAATCATTAAGGACTGAAGTAGATCGAGGTCATTATATGATGACACTTGCGAATGCAAGCCTTATTCTAACAGGCTTCTGTCTTTCTAATAGCAATATATCAAAAATGATCCTTGATTTTGGGCATCTTTCTCCTATTAGTTTTGTCTTTGTCCAGATTTCTAGGGCTTAGAGGTTGAGAGGTATTGTAACAAGAACACTCGCTTATGTTATCAAGCTTTTCTGTTCTGAAAGGTTTTAAAAACTGTTCAAATGCAAACCAGGCAATCTATTGTTTTTCTTCATAGGGCATTGGACATGTCATTAAACTACCAGTGGTACTAGGATGCTTGCTCTGCTAACACAACATTTCCTGAAGAATATTATTGGGAAATGTTTACTTACTGTTGTACCACACCTCAGAAGTGATGTGAATTAATTATATTACCCTAGCTCTGGTTAAAAATCAATTAACTTTATTAAGTAGCCTAGCATTGCTTCCTCCAAGTATTTGTGTGTGTGTGTGTGTGTGTGTGTGTGTGTGTGTGTGTGTGTGTGTGTGTGTGTGTGTGTGTGTGTGTGTGTGTGTGTGAAGTACTTATGAAATCAAATTGAGTGCCTTTCAGATGTTTGAAAATTCACAGTATATGGTATCTGTGCAAATTGTCTCATACTTGGGCACTGGCAACTGACACACCTGCTAACCTCTTGGTTGGCTGAACAACAGCCTGGTTTGTGTACCACTGTGATGATATGGGCAAGTGCCAGCATAGCCAGCTGGGGTTTTGCAAAGAATTATATGCCCTTTGAATATCAAACTGATTTATACAAGGTGCTTGTTTTACAAATGTAATAGAACTGTATGTCATTTGTATATCAAACTGATTTTGTACAAATGCTTGTGCTGAAAATGTATTTGTGAGCTTTTGTTTCTGTTGAAATGCATCAACAGTACACCCTGCTGAAATGAAGAGAAATGTACATGTGTTTAACTTTAAGAAAAATAAGGGAAATGTAAATGAGCTGTTGAACCATTAAAAGGTACCCCACATTGCTGAGTAGGAACAGAGATGCTGGATCTGAGGAAGCGCCTTTGTCCATTATCTCAGTGAAAAGAGGGGAGGCCCCAGCCACTGCCATAAACATTTGGATGTGTATTGTGGCCATCTGTATTAAATTCCCATCTCTGCTTCAAAGGGGAATACTGTGAGAACTTAGAGTCAGGTGAACAGATGAGGCCATTTTACCAGCCCTCTTGGTTCATAGGTGTGTACCAGGCTAATGGCCTGGGAGCTTTACAAGCCTAACCCAAAAAAAATTTCCTTGACACCATGCCACCCGATGTTTGTTCAAAGTACCTCTATCCAGTAGGGCAACTGGGGTGATCCCTGGGGTGAACTTTCTGCTACCCATCCACTTGTCAAGATTTCTCTTGAAGAGGGCAAGCGAGTTGCTCTGCTTGACATGAATGGGAAGCTTATTCCAGAGTATGGGCAGTCGTTGGGAGATGAACCTGTCCCTCCAGCATGTTCTGTTGATTGTGGTAGTCAGGTTATGGTCCCTGGAGCATGTGGCATGGGGAGATTGGGATTGCTTTAGGTGTAACATTTCAAGTAGGGCTATGTCGGACATGGCTTTGTACATCAAGCAGAGATCACCTCTGAGTAGACGATAAGAGACCGAGAACAGCTGAAGTTTCTTGAGTCTGTCCATGTAGGACATGTGTTTATGGCCTTTGATCCTTTTTTTGAAGTACTTTTGTGGTCTCTCCAGCTGTTGTAGGTGTCTGGTCAGGTATATGCCAAACAGGGCATTATATTCGATGACTGGTCTAATGAGGGATGAGTAGAGAGGGACGATGACCTCCTTCTTTATGGATGTGAACCCTTTGGTTATAAGATGTGCCACGTAGAAGGACTTTCTGACAACAGTGGCAACATGGTGGTCGAAGGTGAGGTGGCTGTCGACCTGGGTGCCCTGATCTCTTATGGCCCCTTCAATATTTAGTGGGCTCCCATCAATGTGGTAATTTGAGGGGACTGAGTTTTTTTCCAGAGGGAATAATAACGCATTTTTGGCATTAAGCTTAAGGCCATGGTTCTGACACTAATTGTTAGTCTCAGAGAGGCCCTTTTGCAGGTTGTCTGCATCACTTGGGGAGTTCATAACGACTCCTGGCTTGCAGTCATCAGTGAACTTGGTCAGCCAGAGTCCTTCTGTGTTGGCCTGGATTTCTGAGAAGTAGATGCCAAACAGGAGCGGGCCCAGGACCGATCCCTGTGGGACTCTACTTGTAACTGGTCGACAGTCTGACTTGCAGTCTGCAACTTTCAGTCTGTGGGTCCTGTCTGTGAGCCAGCTTGGAACTGACTGAGTTATAAAAGTTATATAACTTTGTTATTAAAGGAAAATTCCACTTTCAATTGCAGTTTAACTACATCACAAGGTTTCTTTTCTTCCTATAGTATGACAAAGTGTTTACTAATTTTCATGCATTAAAATAATTGAAGGAAATAACCTGGAGTGGCTTTTATGGGGAGTGAGCTACCTGTGGGTGTGGCTCAGATAGGGATGTTTCAGAAGTATGGTGTAGGTGGGGCTTAATGGGCGCAGAAACACTACTTCATCTAGGGCACCATTTCAGCTAAGGCCAGCCCTGAATGAAGCAGTAATACTTGAAGTGGGTCAGTTCCTTAGTTGTTGTTGGGTACACACACACACACACACACACACACACACACACACACACACACACACACACACACACACACACACACAGAGTGCATGCCTTCTCTCACTTCCTGCCTTTGTGCACTGACTTACAGACTCCAAGGTTCAGCTGAGCATTCAGAGAAGACATTGTTGTACCCTTGCAGAAGAATTCCGGCGTTGATAACTGAGTAAGCTGTGGCAGCAAACATTAGATTATCTAAGGAAGAATTGTTTAGTTTTATTCTGATTCAAGATGTAAGATGGCTTTGCGGAAACTTAAAATATGAAATAATGACGTAAGGAAACACAACCTCAAAAGTGCAGAAAGACCCTCGCAGTGGCATGATAATCTGTGCACAAGTAAAAGGTAAGGTGGCATGCAAATACTAAACTTTGCACTGCTAATATTACAAAGTCAAAAGGAATTGCTATCACTTTAGTGTATGTCCACATTTATTATGATAATGATGGTGATTACTGTTATACATTTAACAAAGTTAGCCAAGCGAAGGATAAGAAATTCTGAAAATTACCTAAAATTACGCATTTGTCTTGGTACTCATAAATGGTGAATGCTTCATGGGGAAAAAAAGCAATACATGGATACTTTGCATGCTTTATGCTCGACAGTGCTATTAATCCCAGGTATCTGAATTCTTACACTCTCAGCCACCTTAAATCCAGCACTAAAATAAATGTGCCAGACTGGCCCAGACACAAATATCTACTTTCTGAGATAACCAGCTATAATAAGAACCTCAGTTTAAGGGGTGTTTTAACTTGAAGAGTTAATTTCTTTGCTGGTTGCACAGAGTGTGGTAAACGGCATCGTCACACTTGCTTTGTTGGTTCGGTACCAGGATCTGAGCTTCATTGCGAGTGGCGTATGCATGTTTTCTCTCTGCTGCTTAGTGCTCTGTTTTCCTCCTATTGCTATTAAAATGCTGCAAGTAAACTGGCTAGTCATAAAGGTGTGTGTGTGTGTGTGTGTGTGTGTGTGTGTGTGTGTGTGTGTGTGTGTGTGTGTGTGTGTGTGTGTGCGTGTGTGTGTGTGTGTATGTATGTAATGAGAAAGAGAGAGAGGGGTAGACAGACAGATAGATAGATCTGCTGCTCCAGTCGAGAAGGGGTTAATTAAGGAGTCGCATGACCTCATTGTAGATGGTGGGTCTCAGAGTAACAAGGGAAACAGATGCTCTATAATCTAAAGTGAAAACTGCCACCTGGGAGACCCAAGAAGAGAAATGAAGCTTGAAAGCAGGAAAAAGGAGCATCACCACTATCATTAGAGTGAGCTGAGAGCCGTGAATGTAGCTGAAAGACTATGCTGCAGCACCAAATTCCATGACTGAAATCAGCATGAATGGGAAGGAACATTGTACCTGCAAAGAACTTTCCCTGATGTAGAATATGCAACAAGGTTTGCTACTAATACTGACATCTGCCTTACTATAGATATTTTAACTATTGAAGTTCGTAGTATTCCGGACATACAAGTTAATGATAATCAAAACAATTCAGTATCAGATTGCTGTTAACCTTGCATACAGGGGATTACCATTTTGATCTGTGATGCCTCAGGCAGAACATTGACAATGCTAGTAATAACTAGTCCCAGAACACTATATATTGTAAATCTATAGTTGGAAAGTATGAATGAAGGATGAAAGCTCTACTAATATGGTGATGGAACAAGAAACCTTCAGTGAGAGTAATCTGATTCTGTTGTAGGCAGCCAGGATGCACTTGGAAACATTTTAAGATGGACATAAAAAGTGCAAGAACACACTGTAGAATAAACAATATTTCCCAGTGAATGATGGGATCCGAGGTTTGTGGAAAAACATATTTTGCCACTCCAAGTGCTTTGCCTCAACCTCCCTGGAAAGGAGAATGATACTTCAGTACTCATGACGCATAGCATCACCTCACATTTCTTGAGTGGGGAGTCCAGTTATCCAGCTGTATCTGACTTAGCATCACCTGTCAGAAGGTGGGGCAGGTGCGCTTTATGGAATGACGGGGTGGTGAGAGCTGTAACCAAGCACATCAGTAAGAGGGTTTTAGTCAAGTTCTGAAGTGATAAAACTATAGATGCCACTGTAGACAAATTCCCATTCATGAAGTGTGTAACGTCCAAAAGAAGTGGTCCCAAATATCTCACATGGGATAAATCCAAAAGTAGTAGAATAACTTGTGCACACTAGTATGCTAGAACCAGAAAGTTACTGGCTTTAAAGTTATGACACAACTGTCATGCTTTGGACTAATGCAAGGAAACTGCGCAGAACTCCTGCTGAAGTAGGAAATGGTGTCAGGTACTCTACACTGCCCACTAACTTGAAAAAAAAAAAGTGCGGCTTCCATGGATGGCCAGAATATGGGCACTGCATATCATACAACATTATTATGGTGTTCTAAATGCTGGTGATTTTGGTTTAATAAATTTAGCCTCCTGATGCCTCCTTGTAAACGAGTCTTATATCTCTTCACAATGAACATCTGCAAAATTAATTAAGGTGTTTCTGTGCAGAATAATTAATCCATAGAGATGGCAGCAAAGCAGAAAGCCTGGTTCCCGGGTTCTCACCACACTGGCCACCATGCTAATTACAACTATAGTGGTGGATATTCTGGGAAACCTATTGGTCATCATATCCCTCTTCAATAACCAGAAGGATAGAAAAGCAGATAATTAAGATTTCATTTGCCACCCCACGTTACTGGAAATCATGTAGACTTCCACAGAATTCCAAACTTCCCAATAAAGTAATGTAAATTAAAAATTTAAGTGGGAAATTACATAGATAAAATAATGTACAACATAAACACGAATGTGTGTATGAGACAGACAGATAAGCAGATTCACAAGCAGGCAGATGGACAGACGGACAAACATGCACACGCACTTTCATTTTATTTTTCTCTTGTGTTTTGTTTTTTTTGTCCCACATTCTCACTGTGGCTACTGGGCTGCCATGCTCCTGTGATAAATTCATTTCTACACTTCCCAGAATTATATGACACCAGATGTGGAGGCAAGAGCAGAGGACTGAATGCCTTCATCTTCCTAGAAATGAAGAAAACTTTCCTTCCCATTCTAACACCTCACAGTGTTTGCCTGTAGGTGCAGTGCAATATCAGCTGTGCTAGGTTATTGTTTGTGTGCACTTATACAGACCTGCTCTTTTTAGCTAGAAAGTGATAAATCTCCATAGCAGGCACATGTTTTACATGCTGTCTTCTTTCAGGGCACATACAACTAAGGTCTATCCAACAGTTGTCTCTGCTGCAACAGGATGAACTCCTTCCTCTAGGATTGGTGAGCTGGCATCAGCTGTTCTCTTCCTGGTTTGCTCCTCCAGTATGCAGGCTTCAGTCTGAACCTAGGCCATTTGTCCTGCAGCCAAGGATTTATCACTCTATACCACAAAGACAGCATATATTGTCGTCTTTTTAAACAGAATATGCAATAATCCTTGAGATATGCATTTAGAGACAAATGTCCTACAATATGTGCTTCTGCACACCTTGACAAGAATTCTGACAGCAGTGTGCATGGCATGAAATGTACAGCCTATGTTCTTGAATGCTTCTTTAAATCCTAAGCATCACATTTCTTGCTAACATTTACTTCAAAAATGTGCTGCCCAGATAGTTTGCACATACAAATGTGGTAAAACCCAGAATAACAAAATGCTTTGAAACTGAATTAATCTCCATCTGTACCCACATTTTTTCATTAGAATATGCACATGGAAATGTGTCAAAATATGCTTACTGCTGAGGGAAGCCTAGATCCAGGTGTACTAAGAGAATATTTCAATGGTTGGTCATATTCATCAGTACATTTTGCACTCAATGGGACTTACTTAAAAACTGACTTTGTTGAGATTTGCATTTGTGTAGCAACCCATGCTTCTCTTCTAGATGGCTTTCTGCAAATTGCAAATTGTAAGCAATCAGTCACACACATACTAACCTGCTTCATCTTAACTTATATCTGTCCATGTAAATCTGTCACAAGTGAGTTTCCTGACATTCTTAGTGTTCTCACTGTTGGTAATATGAAATAGCTGACTTATTTGTCAAAACCCTGACAAAGTAGCTTGGCATGTATGCATTCAATTTAACTTTCAGGAAAGGAAATGGTGTAATATCAATTCCGCTCATCTTGTAATTCTGGCCTTCCAAACTGTAGTTTTGCAGTATCTCAAAATCTTCTAGCTTCATGAGGTGCTGTTCTTGGCTTTGTCTCCTGTCTTTGCCTGAGGTCATTAAGGCCAAGTTGTTGGATGCCCCTTTGAATAATAAATATCTTTTTGGGACTGCTGCTGCTGACTTAAGTCTCTTTAAGAGAAAGGCAAAACCTTGCAGGACCCTAAACATATTTTTGCATCTCTCATCCCTAAGTTCCAGAGGAATAATCCTTCTGGATCTATGTTTGTCTGCAGGCAACCATGTCAGACCTCCAAGGGCAGGAAGGGGTAAGGTGAGCCTCCTCTGCTAAGGCTTTTCAGATCTCTGTGGCCCAGAAGCCTCCTTTATCTGATAAGCCTGCTTCTGTTTTATAAATTGCCCTCTCCCCTTCTGTTAGACAATGTTCCTTTGTCCCTTTGGGTTTCCTTTTACCTTCTAAATTGGCTTATCAGTACTTCAGACTCTTGTGTTCTTTCTGTTATCTGTCAGGGTTACTTCATTGCATGGAAGTCTCTGCCTCTTTTTTCAGGGATTCCTGAACCTCCTCTAGATCATCTTCCTCATTTCCCAGAGGTCCTAGGGTTCATGATGAACCAAGGAACCATTCAGTCTGTTCCCTCTTCCAAAGTGGGAAAGAGTTTTTATTCCAGCACGTTCCTGGTTCCTCAAAGGAGGCACCTGCAGACCTATTCTGGATCTGTCCCTGCTCAACAGCTTTCTCAAGGTTCCCTCTTTTCAGATGCTTACTGTTCAAAACACTACTTTCTCTTTTACTACCACAGACTTTTCTGGTGTCTTTGACTTTTAAACATGTAGATTTGTAAAGTGAGACATACTTCTAGCCATGGGACCATTATTAGTTATATTTTGTCAAGGTCACAGTAGTAAGAGACTGGGATTACAAGATGTGTCTACTTACTTTTGTGTATATAGTATGACAAGACTCAAATTAGTCATTAAGATAATTTTATTTTATTTTACTTTCAGCTGCAAACTGGTTCAAACATAGTAATAGAGAGAAAAAATAATTAATCAAAAGTTCACATAATAGAAGAGATCACATTGCACATTGAAATTTGCAACAGAAATACAGAAAAAAATACCATCATAGCCCTCAACTGTCCAGATTTTCACAGAATGTTCAGATTTTTGCCTCATATGTTTCATCTGTTCCTCATAAAATTTGGGGTTTTCTGGCAAGTCATTAAAGACTGATGTCACTAAATAATTACACATATTTGAGTTTCAGACTTCAAATCCATTAGAAAATGCATTCTAACACCAAACCTTTTATTCTTTCAACTTTCTAAGTTTATAAGAGTAATATTTAAAATGTGTCCCTGTTTTTTGGACCTTTGTCCTCCCATTATTTTTGGCTTTGTCTAGATTTCTTATGCTAAGAGTTTGGGAGGTATGATTATACCAGCATTTCAGTTTATTGGATAATCAGTTCTTTTGTTAACATATTCAGTTTCTCTGCATTAATTAAACTATACAGAAGTTGTAAAAATTTAAATTTCACTGGTCCACACATTTCAATTAGAACCCAGAAGGTGTAACTTTTCTTTCTCACTGTTATTGTTTCATTACATCTGCTCATTGATAATTGAATTTTATTTTTAAATGTGTGGCGGGTTTGATAACTGTCTTTGCTGAAGTGCTGCTGCTGCTTTTTGCAATACCTGTTACCTCAGCAGTTACATCACAAAAAAAAAGAAAAAAATCTATTTTTGCACTGCATTCAAGTGTTTATTTTAATTTGTTGACCTGGATAGAGCCCTAATCTTTTTAGTCTCAGCCTGGAGACTGTTCTTATACTCCTAATAGTTGTGTCATGCCAGATGACATAAAATATTATTACAGTCACAGTTCTTACCTTTACCTGTATACATACATTGAACATTGGTGAGGAAACTCATCTTGGAAAACCTTTGATAATTGTTATAAACCATAATATAAACATAGCGTAAAATAAGTTGTTAAAATTATGGAAATTAGCACATATAATGAAATATTTATTCAGAATTTTAACCTGGTAACCCCAATGAATACAATACTTCTCAGCATCAGAGCAAGACGTCTGGACAAATACAGGAATAATCAGGGAGTAAGGCCACAAATCATGGACAGATTTTAAGTGTTACTCTTATAACCTTTGAAGTTGCTAGAATAACAGGTTTTGCTTTAGTGTGTATCTATTAAAAGATCTGAAGTAAGATGCTCAAATGTCATTACGTAGTGACTTCAGCCCTCTGAATTGTCATAAAAAACACAATTTTTTGAGAGTCAGATAAAAAATATGAGGCAAAAATCTGTGCATTCTGCAAAATTCTGGACAGTTGAGAGGTACCTCCAATTTATACTTGCAAACATGCACACGTACATACTTTTCTACACTTTAAACATATTATATGTACATGTGGTGTGTGGCACACAGGAATTACCCATCATGTCCAACTGAATGTATATTGCTGTCCTTCCACATGTCAGAGCTTCTTAAGGTGATCTTTTCACAACCACCAAACCCAATGTCCCACTTTCCCACTTCCACCCAGGCAGTCAACTAACCAGACCACGCCCCCCCCTTGCAAATTCCTGAATCCGCCACTGTGTTCTATAACCCTATGAACAGTTGACATGTCAATGTTGATGCCATTGACATATGGTATATTGTGGTGTGGATGTACAGTATGGCTACAAGAGGATATTACAATCTGTGATGTGAGCTAATGTATTGCTGGCCATTGCTGCCATTGCATTACATGCTCCTTTTAAAACAGCTGTAGTAATATGCTCCCTGAGGACTGTTGACATGGTATGATACACTTGTACGTATATTGTTGGTGTAGTAGGACATGTGCTGTTGTAGAGGAGCAGATCAACTGTCTACACAGTTCACATTCCACCATCACAGTGACACTACCAGTATGGCATAAGTGTGCATATGTTTACACACCATACATACCAGGGCATGGTCTGTGACACACTTCAAAACAAATTCATATAATTATTATGGGAACAAGCGTTTTGGTATATTGGCAAGCTAGAAGGGCATTAATGCCCAGGCTTGAAATATTTGTTTGTATGTAAGTATGTATGTATATTGATTACCTGGTCACATAAGTCTTGTCTGATACACATGTTGTTATGCTGTGATATACACAACCAATGTATCACATGTTTTGATACAATTTCAACCTTGTAGCATTCATTGTATGTGCACTTGTGTTGCTATATTGTGTTTGAACTCTTATTGTAATTGTTATATGTACAAATGTATAATTATGTAATCTTCCTTGGAGCTTTTCTCCTTGGGTCTCCACTGAAAATGGGCTCCTGGCCCAGTCGGACACTACCCAGTTATCAAATGTAAATAAATAAATAAATAAATAAAATAAATATACCCATGGATTATTGAGGTTGTCAGCTGCACCACTGTGTGACTATTAGCATTTGTGTCAGGAAATGTTATGCATGAGCCACAAACAACTGATCTGTAATTTGTCCTTATATGGCACCAGGCTGCTCAAACACAACTTGCCAGTCAAAAGTATACAGAAATATGTTGTGCAATAGATGTAAGTATATGACATTGGTACAGTTGTATGACTGAGTGCATAGTTCCAGTGTGTGGAATGTGATGAATAACCAAGGTTGTATTTGTAGGTCTTTTCACAAATCATTTACTCTAGTAACTTTGAAATGTTAAGTGGAATACACAGCTAAGCACAGATCTGCATGTGGATACCACCAGACATATCCAGCCACAGGAAATAGACAATCCACTAGCTGACAGTTTGTCTCACACATCACCCCCTGTTGCCACTGGCCATCAGCCAAAGTATACATGCAAACATTACTCAGTTTCTATTCTAAGGAGGGCAGCACATCTCTGCTCTATGTACAGCTACTAACACAGAAACAGTGAGCCCTTACAACACCAAAAGTTGCCTATAGAGTGACTTAAAACATGGACCTACAAGACACAGCTGGATTCATACTTCAACACAGCCTCCAGATAGAATTTATTCTCGTAGAAGGGTGTACATCAATATGCATCCTTCTGACTGGGTGAAAAACACCATCTGATGCATGCATGTATAGATACATCTTGAATCTCTTCATCTGTGAGGTAGATCAACAAGTAATTTTATTTTATTTATTTGTTTTATTTTACATTTGTTAACCAGGAAAGTCCGACTTAGAACGAGCCAATTTTCAGCGAAGGCCCAGGGAGAAATGCTCCAGACGCATGTCTTTGTAACTTCGCCATGGACCTTTTTAAAAGGACACAGGTAAAATCTTGACTATGTGTGAAAGACGTGTGATTTATTCAGGCTACCTCATGTCTGTTACATCTATTAGATGTCCTGAAGAAGGTGAGCAAGGGCATGCATGATGACAACACATTAGCCTGTGTAACTTGACCTTGCCAAGACATTTGACAAAAATCCACACTGAGGTATTACTGAGACACTGTCACAAGTAGCCATAAACATCTATATCACTAAGTGGGTAGACCAGTGGGTCACATGCATGACAGATAAATATGCTGAAGTGTGTGAAGTGATCCATATCTAGAGTTCAGTGATCAGGTCCGCTCCTCAGAGCTCTGTGATAGGCTCTTTCCTGTTAGTCATTTAAGTCTCAGACATCAAGAATGACTAACCCATTCTTTGTCCAAAAACTTTGTAGAGGACTGCAAATTGTGGCCAATCATTGAATCCAAGTGTGATATTAGCATCAACACACATAAAGGATTGCTGCCACAGCTATGGAGACACAGGAGATGAACCAAAATCATGGAGGGATTTGTTTTGTTATAAAAGCAAATACACAACTAAATTATAATACAGACAGCACACCCCTATGAGCAGACCAAGTAGTATGTGACCTGTGTACTCAGGTAGATGGTATGTAGAACATCGATTAGTATGTGCCCACAGTGGTGACTACTCCCTTCTATGTAAGATAACTCTTGAGTATGTGTGGGGCATCCACATCAAAGGCCATTAAAGTTCCATAGTTCTCAGCCCTCATCACACCAATATCTGTGGGCAATGCACCATTTTTCATGTACCCCACCACACATCTTCCAGGGATGAGCTACTCAAGTGTACCTCATTTGCCACAGTGAGCTCCCACACATCTTATTGTCCATACCTAGGTATTCTTTTTGTTGCGTAAACATTAGTGTTTGATGGTGCGGAATCCCCATCAAGGTGTTATACCAGATGCATGTGTGATACTTGTTCCTGTGATGCACACAGTACATACATAGCTGATTGACAACATTGATGCCATGGATTACATTCATGACAGTGTGGATTGTGCCATACGTATGCCATGCACACCTGTCAACTAGCCAGGATTGCTCATAATCTCACATACAAGTATAGCAGTGTACTTCCTAACACCTCCAGCAGATGATAGTGTTTCAAGATGGTGTGCTTGATTCCCCTTATAGATTGCTTAAAAATCATAATAGTTGTACAAGTGTGGTCTTACAGAACCATCTGTGATCAGTCACAATCACATATGTTATGTCAAAGAGATGAGATTGCTGGTGGTATTATTCTGATATTGTTCATGATTGTGCATGCTTCTGTCTACTGTTGTCCATTAGCTTATTACTATGTGTCCCACTTGGCTAAGACCTGTGCTGACATTACATTCATATTTAGGCAACTCATTTGCCACAATATGCACCTAAATCCTATTGTATATACCATCCCTGATGTATATCCTCTCTGTTATGTGTCCCCTCTGCTGTATAATTGATGCACTTTATGGTTTCTGATGTCATGGATTTTCTGAATACTTAAAACATTGTGTTCTGCTAGAGAGTCTTAACAAATTCGTATGTTAAAATATAATGATGAAAATGCTTGCCCATTAGACAAAGCTTTCAGTATTAAAGATTAGTCACAGACCACTTAACTTGCTTTTTATGTTAATTTGTACATGATGGCTTTTTCACCTTACAGGCTTGACCTAATCAGGGCCTTTGTTTTTTTTTTTTTTTTTGTATGACTGTTTTGTTTTTTATTAACCTCCCAGCTAACCATCATCTACTACCATGTCCTCTCTGCATCCACTTAGTCTGTTGAGGCCATCTTAGCATCCCTATGACTCAATCTGACCCATGTCTGAGGCAGGTGAGGAAATCAATGATCCTGGTTCAGCATTATACAGCTTCTAGAAAGTATACCTTAATTCACACTCTCTTGTGGCTGCATGGCCAGCTCCACAATTGCTGACCTTTGGAGGTGCAGGCTCACTGCTGAGCATGTGAAACCTCCTAAGTGGTACTCTGCTTATGTAGCATGAAGGTCACCAGGCTCGTATGCTGCTTATTGCAGTAACTCTAGGCCGTCTTTCTCCCTCAGGAATAGGAAGGCTGGCAATGGCTGCTGACTTCCATCCTCACTCTGTGGCCCCCTTCCAGCACTCATGCTGCTAATCAAAGACAGGATATCTGGGGAGTAAGTAAGGGTTTTATCTCTCTGCCATGGACCACTGCTTTTAGTTTTGGTTTTGAGCTGTGCCTTTTGAATTCTGCTTAAAACTGTTATTGACTAAGGCCAGTGAGGTAGCAGCCTCTACACATATCAGTAGCTTCATTTTTTTCAAGTTATAGCTAACATTATTTTCAGTTTAAGCATCTCAGTAGATCTGAACATAATTTCCTGACTATGTACACAGCATATGTTGAACACCTGGCATTTTCCAGTGTGACTCCATCACTGATGTATTGATTTGATGTTTAGGTTATTTCTTCTGTTTTCCTGTACTATAGGTACAGCTAATTTTGACATCATGTAGTTTTGGTGGAGAAGTAATGGACTTTGTGATGTGATCATCATGTGAGGCTGGAGGATTATTGTTAAGGTTGCAAAATACCTCCCTGGGGCAGAAACATATGTACAGTTGAATTCCTCTTATCTCGGCCCTATATGCTCAGAGATATGGTGTATAGACAGAACATGTGACTGAGTGGTCCCCAGGGCTCTGTTGATGAATGACAGGTCAATCTATGACAGGACAGGTTTAATCTTCATTTATGCAGTAGGATGACCTAGCATTTATCACTGAAACCTGGGGGGTGAGATCTGAGGTGCTGAGCTTGCAGCAATAATATTGCCTGGTTTCTTTATAGCCTAGAGCCACAGAATGACTAATACTAGTGATACGGTTGCCACTTGATTTCAGTCTAGATATCTGATTGACAACATTGATGTCATGGGTTGTGTTCGTGACAACATTGATTGTGCCATATTTATGCTATGCACACCTATCAACTAGCCAGAATGTCTCATAATCTCACATGCAAGTATACCAGTGTCCCTCCTAACACCTCCAGCAGATGTTAAAGTTTCAGGAAGGTGTGCTTGATTCCCCTCAGAGATTGCTGAGAAATAATAATAGTTGTACAAGTGTGTTCTTGCAGAACCATCTGTGATCACTCACAATCACATATGTTATGTCAAAGAGATGAGATTACTGGTGGCATTATTCTGGTATTGTCCATGATTGCACATGTTTATGTCTACTGATGTCCATTAGCCTGTTACTATGTGTCCCACTTGGTTGAGACCTGTGCTGACATTACACTCATATTCAGGCAACTCATCTTGCACAATATGCTCCTAACCCTGCTTGTATATGCCATCACTGAAATATATCGTATCTATTGTTCATGTCAGGATGCTAATATTACAAAGAATCTTCATTGATATATCACCTTGTGTGGCAGTCACATAATATACAATAACTGTGCAGTCCATGCTGTATCATGCCGATATGTGGTTATGTGATTAGTGTTCATCCTACCGCTGTCTTCATTGACATGCCCCTCATCTGCTGTACATTAACATGTTTCACCTGTCCTCTTCCCATGTGTTCATTCCTACAATTCATCTGTGTGTCTGTTTTCAATACACACACTTCTCCTGACTATTAATTTTTAATGGCACTCTGTGTACTGTTACAGATCATTTACACAATTTTTGTTCAGTATGCCTGACACAGGTTTCCACAATAGTCTGCACTGTATACACTTTTATATAATGTGTTGGAACTATATACACTGCTTTCTTCATAACAGTGGTAATCTTTCTGGCATATTGTGCTAATATGCTGACCTAGTTTGGCCGTAGATAAACAGGTAAACATATCTGCTGCTGTCCGTGTTATCTTATATAGTTTTCTGGCTGGCAACACTGCTGCTAGCCATGAAACTGTGCTTGTTTATGTTTAAATGCGGTGAGCAGCATGCATATACAATTAGTGCCGCTACTCACTGGGCAAACACGTAAACTCCAAGTAGGCTTCACACTAAGCCTACATGGAGTTTATCGAATCCCCAGGATTGTCAGGAAACACTGGAATGGTTTAAAGGTTAATGAGATCTTGAACAAGGTTGCAGGTGATGCATCAGTTTTTGTTGACAAAAAGAGTAAGGAATGTGAAAAGTATTTTGTAAAGTAAACCTAGTGATGATGACATCAGGCATTATCAACAGTAAATTTGCAGTTCCTGTTTTGTATATAAATAATGCAAATGTATGGAAAACAGCCTCATTTTAGTTAATCTTTATATAGACACCATACTGTGAGCCAAGTTCATGTCCACTTAAATGTGATTTATCATATTCAGTTTATAACATGCAACAGTTCTTATATAGGGAGGATAAGCAGGGTGTTGACAGTAGAGTTTTACAGGAGTATTAACAACAATGCTTGTAAAAATGAATTGTGCAAGCATAGTTTAACATGTACTAATTTCAAGAGCTATACAAAATTTGTTTTCTTTTTCCCCAGAGATAATAATTCTTAATACAGAGGTGGCAATATCAACTCAATGACAGGACTTATATGACAAACCACATTTAGTGCCCTTCTTTTTCCATGTCTTAGTGAAATTGAGAGCTAGAAATTTATCATTTTAATTTTTGTTTTGTTCAATAGCACTTACCAGTGGTTATCTTAACAATCACACTAATGAGAAAAAGGTTTTAACTATTTATTTTATAACTGATTAAGTTCTGTTTTATAACTGATGCACTTTATGGTTTCTGATGTCATGGATTTTCTGAATACTTAAACATTGCCCTGAATTCACCAATCATCTAAGCTAGTCCTGCATGGAAGTGCCCATTTAGGAGCAGGATGGCAGCGCACCATGCATATCAATGAAGGCATGCTGCCAGAGCTCCTAGGCTTACATGGAGCGTGTACGAGTGCAGAGGGCATGTCTGAGAGCAGAGCTCTCAGAATAAACATGCCCCTGCAATGTAAAACAGCATAAAGTGGAAAGAAATGAGCGAGATTGCTCATAGGTGTCCGCAGATCTCCACCAATAGTTCCCCATGTGTACAACAGCAGCAGTACAGAAAAATTAAATGAGGAAACCCTTTTATTTATTTTTAAAAATCAGAGTACAGCTAAACCGTAGGTGCGTGGGTGTGCCCTTGCTTAGCTATGGTCAATGCAGCTTAAATAGCAGAAAGAGGATAAAAAGCAAGATATATACAAACACAGCAGTACAGCAGTAGTGTAGTGGGCAGAGCAGTTGCCTTACAAACAATCACTCCTGGTTCGAGTCCCACTGCAGTACATTCCATTTACCCTTCAAATCACTAAATGATAAATACATTTTATGGCATAACCTAATAAATAACATACATTTGTGAACTGCAGTATTGCATTTAATCCAGATGTGAGGTGTCAGTGTCATAATGTTGCAAAGTCCACAGATAATCACATGTGCCGCTTACAGTATCACAGATACAAATGGAAGGTAAAGTGTGTAATGAATGATACGCCATACATTTTCCAAATCACCTACCTCCCCAAGAACCGTTACACTATTACTGTCTAAAATGTAGCACTAGCAAGTGGTAGTAAGAGGTAGTAAGCATATTTAAGCACTAGTAAGTGGGTTTTAGCCCATTTGCATGGGGGTAAACAATGTGCACAAAGGTTAAGCAAAATCGAAGCTAACTCTCTGTAAGCATACGTAACCGGAGGTTAGCATTGCTTACCCTCATGCAAACCAGCACAAACCCACTTACAATTGCTTATATGTGCCTTAGTCACTCTGTATCCAACAGTTCTTGTCCTGCCCAGCAACAAAATAATCAGCACTCTCAAGTTGCAAACCCAGGACTCTACACACTATAGGTAAGGTGATTTCCCACTAAACCATGGCAGATACACATGCAACTGATGTTATCACAAACATATCATCCAGCATAGTCATTCAACAGTATAGAAAATGTATTTAATTATGTAGCTGTATGTGTCTGTGTATGTACATATATATTTATATATATATATATATAAAAACATATCAAGAACGAACTTCGTGACAACAAAGCATTAAAAATGAATGAAAAGGAGAATACCAGCAGCCCCTGTACTATTTAGCACTGTCGTCTTATGCAATATCAAGACCCCTTCAGACAGACATGCTACATTAATATGAGCAACCATTTGTACACTGCTCAAAGCAGAATGCTACCAGTGGGAGAAACAGTGTAGACCAGCTAAGTCTAATCTTGACACAAAAACAGGCAGGACGAACCAAAAATTGTGAGTCAATCCGATGTTTATACATGTCTCGAAAGATGAGCAAGGCAAGGCTCGTATGTACGTGGACTAAACAGATAAAGAGCCTGAAGAAGCTTGGGTCGAGACAGTACACTGGATGAGTACCAAGATGTGGAGAGAGGGCAATGTGTGGAAGTGTGGTATGGCTGGGCTAGCAACCGGAGAATGGATGGTTGCTGTTTAAGTGTAGCTCGGCAGGTGGTGGTGGGGGGTGGTGGCCATGGGTATGAAATTATGGATCGAGGCGTGTAGGGGTTGGACGAACTGATTCAAATCAGACTGCCTCGTGGACGTAAGTGTGGGGGGGGGTGGAAGAGAAACTGCGATAATGTGTAAGAAAAAAGTGAACTCACTCGTGGTGCTGGGAGGGTGAACAGAGGGATTAAGACAGCCCAGGGCGAGGAAAACACCTCGAGTAGAAAGTGTTAAGAAATGAGCGAGATCGCTCATAGGTGTCTGCATATCCCCCCCAACAGTCCCCCATGTGTACAACAGCAACAGTACATAAAAATAAAATGAAGAAACCCTATTTTTTTTTAAAAGTCTGATTAAAGCTAACCATCGGTGCGCGGCTGTGCCCATCGCTTAGCTATGTTTAAAGCAGCTTAAAAGGCTGAAGAGGATAATAAGGAAGATATATGCAAATAAAGCAGCACAGCAATAGTGTAGTGGGCAGAGCATCCGCCTAATTAGCAGACATTCCTGGTTTGAGTCCAATTGCAACACGGTCTATTTTACATGGCAAAGCATGTTATAACCAATTTTTTTGTTGCAAAACCCACTAAATAACACATATTTATGAACTAGAGTGCTGCAAGAAATGCACATGTGAAGTATCAGTGTCATAATGAATAAGGCACTAGTAAGCAGGTCTAAGCACAACTAAGCAGTAGCAAGCATATGTAAGCACTAGTAAGTGTGTTTATGTACGTTTGCATGGGGGTAAGCACTGCCTACACAGATTAAGCAATCTGGAAGCTAACTGAATATAAGAAACTGTAACCGGAAGTTAGCAGTGCTTAACTCAATACAAACACGCGCACATCCACTTACAACTGCTTTAAAGTGCCTTAATCACTCCATATCCAATGGCCCATGTTCTGCCCAGCAACAAAATAAACAGCCTCTGGAAGGATTGAACTCAGGATACTAAGCACTACAGTCACAGTAGTTAATCACTAAGCCATCATAGCAGTATACCAGACTGAGGTGTCAACAAACAAATTCACACCATAGGAAAATCAAACTGAACATGTGACATGAATCAGTGTACAGTGTGATGTTATATAACCTGCTACATAACATAAATATGTGAAATGGAGTACTGCAGTAAGGCCAGATGTGAGGCATTATTGTAATAAAGTGTTGAAGTCCCTAGGACCCCATACAATGTACGTACACAGGAATCACAGATACAAGACATGGATATAAACAAATAAATCAATGTCAAAAGGAAAATATAATACTAAATAGATATTAAGCAATGCTAAGCATTGCACAGGTCAACCTATGTGGTGTAAGCAGTGTGAAGGCCAGCTAACTCAATCTGCCCAGTGGTATGCCCCTTTAAGCAATGCCAACATTAGGTAAGCAGGTGTGCCCATAGCTTAGCCTTTTCAAAACTGTCCAATCATGGGAAAGTGTGGGAAATTGGGCATATTTAAACCCCACAGGCGCCAATAATTCCCATACCTGGTTGCAGCTCCCTACTGTAGGCAGAATGGCTGGTGTTGGGGAAGGCACTCAATTTAGAGCGCACCGCTGCTGCACCCAGGAATCCAGATTCATGGTATGGCTCCTGGTAAAACACCATGAGGAGAGACTACTGCAGGGCCAGTACCAGGGCTCTCAGTGTAAAGTGGAGGCCTAGGACAGTCTCGCTCGTGACCTCACCAGTGCCACTGGTATCCCCCGGACTGGTGAGCAGGTCAGGCATCACCATACTGACCTGAAGCAGTGGTGGGGTGATCTCTTGGACAAGTGGATCCAAGAAGCAAGGCAGATGACTGATGCCCCAGCACTGAGTAAATACCCATTCTACTATGTAGATAATGATTGCCTAGCTTGTGTATACTATGGATAGGTAATGGCTAAATATCACTGTATTTCTCTGACAGCTGCAGATAAGCAGGCTGCGAACCTGCAAGCCCATGCTGCTAGGCAGCAATGGCTGCATTGTGAGGCAGGTTAGTAATATTCCTGCATGTACTGTCATAACAAATACAGTGGTAGCGTTGTTACCTCACAGCAAGAGGTTCTCCCATTCGATTCTCGGCTTGGCTTGGGAGTGCCTTCTGTGTGGAGTCTGCATGTCCTCCCAGCGGTTGGGTAGCATTCAAAAGACATGCATGCGTAAATGGGCGTTCCTTCATTAAAGGTTGGGCATTGAGCTGGCACCTTGGCGTTTCGTAAAAAAAACTACTGCCAATCATTAGAGGACCGGAGTTCCGCTATGGCGACCCCCTTACCGGGAAAAAGCCGAAAGACAAACAACAACAACTGTCATAACAAATAAATATAACAGTTCTGGAAAGTGTAGTACCAGTATAAAAATGTATTGTGTATGGGATATACTGAATAAACCAGAAAATATGGCAGGAAGACTGGCATATAGGTTGCGTGGAAATAAAGGTGTAATATCTTGTGAATAAAATTAAAACCCCAGGAGTGCTTGTGTACAGTCTGCTGTCATATGTTGTTGTAGTGTTGCATTCTATAAATAGTACTGTTGTATTAAGCAGTCTTACCCACACTGTTGAACGCAGTTAAAATTTGTAGGAAGTCCAGTATAACAATGTTGGAAGTCCGAAGAGGTCAGTCATACAGAACAACTGAGGGAGACTTAGAAACTATTGGAATGCTTTACACCAATTCCCTGATAGTACAGTGTACTGTGATGTCAACTGTAATATATTTGTCACACACAGCAGGGGTCTGAATCTCGGGAGTGGTAGCAAGTTGTATGCATAATCATACCCCAGAGTACAGAGTTTGCGAGAAGGTTCAGATAGAAATCTGTATACATAATTAGACCCAATAACTGTACAGACTTTGCCAGAATGTTCAGATAGTACACTGTAAGCATTATAATAACCATCAACTCTACAGACTGTGGCAGAATGTTCAGGTAGTAAGCTCTATGCATAGTCATACTCCTCAACTGTTCTGATCTGTCCAGCATGTCCAGATAACAGACCCAAATCTGCTGGCTGGTAACCTGTTCCCCTGACAAATAAGTGTGATGATCTAAGAAATGTAGGCAGCTTATACTGACATATAATGGATAGTCAGACCTGAACATAAAAAGAGAATATATATGGAAACAAACCTGTCATTGTAGCATCTCACCCAAAGTGTATGACAGCTATTCCAAAATATGTCACATTAACACCTGCATCCTGTCAAGCCTTGACCAGAGTGCGTACAATAATGGACTGTTAGGTATGTGTATAACATCAACATGGAATCTGGGAGTATGTGTAGTATTTGTCAGGTAGTGTTAACAAAGATTTCTCCACAGTTATAACAGGTAAAAGGTATAGACCAGGGGTGTCCAACCTTTTGGCTTGCTGGGGCCGCATTGAATGAACAGAAATGGTCTTGGGGCCGCATATAAAATATATCATATAGTTAACTCTTTTGTTGCTCTGGAAGACCGCAGTCGACCTCCTGGCTGTACTGTAGGTGCATTTGAACAATGAATAAATGCCTAATATTTGCCTTAAAATTCTAATTCTCATTCTAATTCTAATTCTCTAATCTAACAGTTAACTCTAACATCTTAGTTAATATATATATATATATATATATATATATATATATATATATTTTTTTTTTTTACAAATAAACAGATATTCACTACAGCACTAGCATTTCTCACTGGGAAAACCATTCCAGAAGTCCAGCTACATAACATGTCAACATCAGCAGTCCTACAATACTATAATCCACAAAAATAAGCCAACAAATTTGCAATAAAGTAAAGAATTCACATTACTGACTTAATAAAACAATTCTGAATAAGCTACAAGAGGGTCTCACCCAAACAAATAACTGGTGCCAGAAATATGGCCTCAAGCTAAATGCCAAAAAATGCATCATCATCATCCCCTTTGAGGAGAGTGATGTCCCCACAAATGATCACATTAATAACAGTGTTGTAACTACGCAATCAGTCATATGGTACTTGGGCACCCAGGTTGATACAAACCTGATTTTGACCACCACGTTGTCTCCGTTGTAAGGAAAGCTTTTTACATGGCCCACTTCATTAGTAAGTGTATCTCATCCAGGGACAAGGAGGTCATAACATCCCTGTATTCTTCCTTTACAAGAGCCATTATTGAGTGCAATGCCCCTTTTGGCATGTGCCTCAGCAAAACACCCTGCCAAAACAAAGACTACAACCATTTCTGACAAAAAAGGTCAAAGGACTAAGTTCACTTAGTTATCCAAACAGACTAAAAAGCTTCTTGCTTTCCTCTGTCTCCCGCTGGTCCCTATAAATTTCATCATTGGCTTGCTTTCCAGGCTAAGAAAGATCCTGCCTTAAGAGACTTCCTCTACATCAGAAATACTGGTTATACTTAAAACGCTCAATACAAAGACCACAGCCTTCACTGCAACATAAACAAGCCACTTTTTATGGACAGGTTCTTGACACAAAAACCTTCAACTTCTGTAAAAAGCTCCTCTCATTATCAAACAATGTAGTTCAGCAACATGATGGCTGGATGGATAGCCATAAATGTTGTCCTTGGGTAAGTAGCATAGCCTTCATCAAACCAAATAGAAAATCCACATACTAACCTTTCTCAGCTGGATGGCTAAGATCTAATATTGGTTACTCAAGTCTAGTTGCCCAAGAAGAGGGGCATGTTTAACTAAGAATTCTATTTGCAAAATTATATTCAGTATACATATTAAATCTCTCTCTCTCTACACACACACACACACACACACACACACACACACACACACACACACACACACACACACACACACACACACACACACACACACACACACACACACACATACAAAATAAAGCCCCTACTTGTAAAATAGGCAACCTCAGTAATCACATGACACCCACTCACTGAATGAAATTGCCTAGAAGTCAAAATATCTGAAAAAAAAATCATAATAGAGATGGATTCATCCATGTAATTTCCCACCACCAAAAGGACCATCAATAAATCAACAAACAACTGCTCGGCAAAAAGTAAATCACTAAGAAAACCATAAACTATAATGCTACATACTGGTGTAAACATATAACTTGTGTCAATCCCCTGGTTTATCCATACCAAAAGATTGTTTCAGAGCTTTCTCCTAAAACCTTAAATCATTGATATTTGCCTTACTGTAATTATAACTGTAAAAAAAATGTTTTTAAGTTTATTCTGTACCTCAATGATTCTCACTGTTACGAGATGTAATCTCTGCCATACTGTATGAGTACTACATCCATAATTTGCTGTCTCTCTCTCTCTCTCTCTCTCATGTATTGTATTATATTGTTTTATGTTATTTTTGGAGCTTTTCTCCCCAGGCCTCCACTGAAAATGGACCTGTGTCCAGTCGGACTTTCCCGGTAAACAAATGTAACATAAAATAAAATAAAATAAATAAAAATAAACTTCCCTCCAATCTAAAGCCATTTGACATTCAGACATTTTAATTTGTGCAGAAGTTACTCACAGACTGACAGTTTACTGATCTGTAATGCTGATCTACACTTTTGAAAAAAACAAATTCCCAGACTTTGTCAATAGCTCAACGTGTAGAGAGGATTATTTATTTATTATATATTTATTTATTTTTGGAAAACATCTTTAAAACTGTTAAATTGATTACACACCCAGAAACAAAGAAACGTTATTGTGATTATGTAAACCACAGACTGCTGCAAGAAATCAAAGTCACATTAGCACTCTATGCTTATGTCCGAACAGATGAATCATACCTGTCAATTCCAAAAGAAGTAAAGTAGCTTAATAAGAAGGTTATTTGCAAGGTTACATGGCAGTTTATATTGGAAATAAGCAGATATATTAAACAGGCTCTGTTTTTCATAATTATGCCTAAAAGTCTTCCAAGGTAAATACAACTTCTGATTTAGTATGGAACCATACCTCTCAACCTTAGAGCAAAAAATCTGGACAAAGCGAAAAATGAAAGTGGGACACAGCCCCAAAAATAGTTATGCATCAGAGACACCATTGAAACAACTGTAGCTGCAAACATTATGCATCACTTATAATCTTACTATTTCATCATTGTCAAACATTATATGGCTCATTCAGTCATGTCTTCTTTTGCATCAAAGAAAACCATGCTTTGAAATGACAAATGCATTAAAAATAATAAATAAAACACATTGCGCCAACATCCTGAAACTTCCTAGGGAGGGTGGCCTAATGGTTAAGGTGTTTGCCTTAACAAACACAAGGTGCAGGGTTTGAGTCTCACAAGGGATAATTGGCTAAGCTTAAAATGGCTCGCAAGGGCAGTTAGCTTAGTACTAACCTATGAACCTGCAAGCAACCACAGAGCTTTCATTGAAACTAGGGCTGCTTGTTTCCCCAGAATGACAGCTCTCCCTAATTAAGTCTAATGGTATACAATCTACCAGTATCTGGACTACCTGAAATAAATTAAATTATGGCCTGTAAATTGAAAGTACACTTTGTTTAATTAAACTATATTTCTAAGCCCACTTACTATATTTTTTCAGTAACATCCCAATATCCATTTCCAGGACACTTTACAAGACATTGGCTGTTGTAGACTTGGCATCCTTCAGAACCCCACAGGCCCATGCTAATACATTGTCCATTAAATGTAAATATCCATCTACTGTAAATGGCAAGAAGCTATGTCTTAAAAAATCTACTTCTGGCATGCGTACCCAAGTATTAGGTTTTGAAACAAAGAAACATATTCTCCACAGTCTGTAAATCTGTCTTTAATAATCATCTAATGTTGCAGCACTCCCAACACATAAGCACACACATACACACTAAAATCCCCAACATTTAAAAAATGACATTGTGCCCACTTGATTTGCCAGTATTGATGATCCACCAAAGCTATGCTTACTATTGTCCAGTCTATCACTGCTTAGAACCCACCAATGAAAAAACAGTACTAGGTGCTTTTTTGTTTGTCTGAAAAAACAATACAACTTTATATGCTACAGTCCTACATAGTCAGTCCACTATTGACCCATTAACCCTAGGCTTCTGTCTCATTCTTACTCCCTGGAACTGCATTACCTTGGATGACTACTTTTATTTCCTAAGCAAAAGACACAAATTGGAAGATGAGGCACAAATTCAGACATTCTTTGAAAATCCATACAGTTAAGAGGTATGAGTTCATGTTCAATACAACACTCTTCCTGTCAGGAAAGCCACAATTTAATGAAAGTGTACTCTTAATGTATGATATATTTGTGAGCTAACTTGTTTGTGTTCAGTAGGTAGACTGATTATTGTTAGCCTCTTTGTGCATGCGCCTCTCTCTGTCATGCACACATATACACACACACTCTTCTTCTACTTTCACGCACACAATTCTGCTTTCATGCATGCACTCACTCACTCTGTACTTACCTATTAACACAGGTAATTGCTGTCCCTTTCAAAGGCAACAGCGGCAAATCCATACATGAGTCCCTCTTTAGCGAGAACACACACACGCACGCACACACACACACACACACACACACGCACACTGATTGTTCGGCGCAAAATAATGGCGTAAACACACTGACCCTTTTTTGGCTCAAAAACAAAACTAGAAGGGTGCTTTGGCACATGTGCACCCCGACATTAGTGTTACAAGTCACGGGAGCGAAAAACACAAAACAAAAAAAGTGTTTTGGGGTATGTGTACATCGATGTTGCATTTAGAGGTTGAGGGCCACATGGAAGAGCTCTGAGGGCCACATGCGGCCCGCGGGCCGCAGGTTGTACACGTCTAGTGTAGACTGTAGGTGCAACACTGTTCACTCATATACTTGTCTACAAGCATGGCATCTGGGAGTATGTGTAGAATTTGTCAGGTACTGTTAACAATAACTTTCTCAACAGCTATAACAGGTAAGAGGTGTAGACTATACGTAAGACACAGTCCATGTACATACTAATCTACAAACATGCCATTGGGTAGTGTAATAATACATGTAAGGGACAGATCACTGCAGTGACTAAGAAAGTTGTGCAAACTACAGGGATATATTATTTGTTAATTGACCTCTCTCTCTCTCTCACCCCCACCATATGTGCAACAATAACCCAATTACACACCTCAATGGGTACGTGTACACTCCATACTTTTGTTGGGACATATGTCCTATTGGTTTACAAATATTCACATTTGGTTTTATGCATGTGTCATGTTAAAATACCCCCATACTGGTAACCTGTTGCCATCAATGAAACCTGCATGCTGTTGTAATGGCCACTGTTGTCCCATATATGCATGTGTTCTGCTTGCTCTGCAACTGTTGTAAAGCTGGTGTCTTGGGTTAATGGGAATACCTATGTATGCTGTTATAACTAAACCTGAATGTTGTTGACTATTTCTAACCCATATCATTCTTAAAACTGCAACACCATAGCTCGTATGGGAAGGCTGGTCCCAGCGGACCCAAGTGTCCCACCTCAGCTGGCCGTGGCACTGGGCACCAGTACATCTGGGGCCCAGCCTGTGACCTCCTCCTCCATTGGCCCTGCACCACCTTTGGGTGGAACTGCTGCAGGGGATGGGGCTCGGCCCCCCCAGGAGCGGGGGTGGAGAGGTACCTGTCACCTGCCGTCAGGTCCGGGCTGTGGTGCGTAGGGAACTCGACAGGGAGTTACAAGATGGCTACACCAGCTTGAGAGCCACATGGTGCAATTAGAGGGTGAGCCTGTCCCTCCTACCCCAACCCCCAGCACAGCCACCCTTGGGGCCATGATGGTGCTGTGGTGACTGCCCATGGGTGGGGAACTCAGTCCCACTGTTTTCATTTAGGGGCTCATGGGCTTGTGACTTCCAAACACCCCTCCCCGTCCAAGGTGTTTACCCTCTACATGTGTCATATATCGCCCCTGTATGTATCTTGTTTGTCTTGTCTGTTAACCTACCCGACCTACCTCCCCAAATATAGCTACTACCCCTCCCCAGCATCCCACTCTCACCTGAAAGAAAAAAAAGGGCAATCTGTACCCACAAAACATTTTGCCCCATACATAGCTGTCCATTTTGCACACGTGTCCACTGGACACATATAATCTGGTCTAACTGGCATCACAATGAATTATCATTGTCCTCACCCCCTTCCAGAGGTTTGAGTGTCCAAATCTACCTCCAAATTCAGTGTATATGCACAGCTGTTGCTGTAGGTGAAATGGGCAGTTATGGACCTTCCCTATACCCTTCCTTCACATCCCTGGCTATTTTCCCTACTGTCTCTCCCTCTTTGTGCCCCATTTTCACCACTTTCCTATCAACCCCTTTTTCTTTTCTTTTAAAGAAATTAATGCAGGGGGTAAGCTGGAGTAAGCACTTTTAAGCAGCAGTGAGTGGGTTTAAGCCTATTTGTGCAGGGGTAAGCAATGCCTACACAGGTTAAGCAATTTAGAAGCTGAGTGTAAGAAACTGTGACCGGAAGTTAGCACTGCTTACCTTCACACAAACCCGTGCAAACCCATTTACAACTGATTTAAAGTGCCTTAATCACTCTGTATCCAACGTCCCGTGTTCTGCCCAGCAACAAAATAAACAGCCTCTGCAAGGCTCAAACCCAGGACCCTGCACACCATACACAAAATGATTCACCACTAAGCCATGGCAAATATACATAACACTCATGTTTTCACAAACATATCATCCAGCACAATCATTCAACATTACAGGAAATGTAGTAATATCATACCACACAACCTCTTAATGCAAGACTTCTGGACAAAGTGTGACAAAATGTGGGTACAAATAGGGATATATGTCAAATATTGCTCTTATACACATAAAACATTGCTAGTTAAACAATTATATGTATTAAAACACATATTTTGAAGGAGCTGAAGTCTGAAACACAAAGGTGTCGTCATTAGTTACTGACTTCAATCCTGAGATCATCCATGCCAAGAGAATGAGGTATAGGCCAAAATTATGAGCCAAACATGCATGGACATATGGACAAATATATATCTGTAAATGTAGACAGATAACTATATATATATATATATATATATATATATATATATATATATATATATATATATATGTATGACTCACAAATAATCATATAGCATCAATTGTATATAGATAGATAAATATGCTCATATGCATGTATGTGTAAATATATATATATATATATATATATATATATAGGGGTTTTACAGTTATAATTATGTAGATACACACACACACACACACACACACACACACACACACACACATATATATATATATATATATATATATATATATATATATATGGGTCTACTTTAGAACACCGACACGCCAGTTCAGCACACACAAACCACCGACACCAAATAACCGACAACACACAATACCGAACAAAACACGAACACCATTACACCGACACACTAAACGTAAACAACACATTACACAACATTACATATCCACTAGCCCTAACCCAAACCCTAACCCTAAGGTCCGACACTACCGCACACTTACCCTACCTGCACCCTAACCCTAACTCACTTAACCCACCCTAACCCTAAGGTCCGACACTACCGCACACTTACCCTACCTGCACCCTAACCCTAACTCACTTAACCCACCCCTAACCCTAAGGTACGACACTACCGCACACTTACCCTACCTGCACCCTAACCCTAACTCGCTTAACCCACCTAGCGCTAAGGACCGACAGTACCAGACACGTACCCTACCTGCACCCTATTCCTAACTTACTTAACCCACCCTAAAACATAAACCCGTCACTAACACACACTTACATTACCCAAACCCTAACTCCGACACTACCGCACACTCACCTTTCACACACCCTAACCCTAAATCCCTCACTATTGCACACTTACCTGTCCGCTCCTAATCCAAAATCCCTCACTATCGCATACTTACCAAGTCGCGCTTACACGTTCCCCTTGTCGGTCTTCCAGCTGTCGGGATTTCAGCATGTCGGTCAACTGCGTTGTCAGTCCTTTCGCGTTCCTCTTCCACGTGTCGGTGAACTGACGTTTCGGTAATTTGAAGAGGACCCATATATATATATATATATATATATATATATATATATATATATATATATATATATATATATATCTACAGATAGAAATGTGTATAGCATTTCCACATGGGAACAAAATTCTGAACCACTCACTACAACATAACAGACCATATGTGCTGTTAATCGGGGTGGGGGCTCAAATGAAGGATACCTGGTAATTTCTGCTATGTTACCCCCCTCTACAGCCCAAACAGATATGCTGTGCAATCCAATATCCAGCACATGCAGTTCTTGACTTCAGGACCCTCCACAACACTGCTACAATGCTTTAACAGTAAGCCAATTCACCTGAAAAATGTCAGGGCAATATCTGTAACATATCATGCAGAAAAGTCATTCTACTGTAGGGAATGTACAATGTGGAAGGAGTACACATTACAATGGTGCAGATATGCACACATATCTATACATTGAAAAATGTATTCAGGTATATATATATATATATATATATATATATATATATATATATATATATATATATATATATATATATATATATATATATATATATATATATATATATATATATATATATATATATATATATATATATATACATATACACAGACAAAAGGTATTAGTAACCATACATATGTAGAAGTAGTGCGGAAGTACTGGGTGCAAAGTATATCCCTCAGCCACAAGCCTTGTAACTGGCACCTGTGAAATGTGTAGTGTGGCAACCATTCCCACAAATGAGAATAATTACATTAAACATATACCCACTCACAATTCAAAGGACATGACACCACACACAGGTATGCATACACAGAAAACCTTTAATGTATGTACTATACAATAATGTATGCCATTACTTACAGCACATAGATTTTGAAATATGTAATCAGTGATGAATGCAAGGCCCACACAAAACATTAGATGCAAGCAATGTAGATATATAACATACTATGCTGTCCAGGCCAAGGCCTTCAATTAGTATAACAGTAGACAAAGGATTTACCTTCAAGATAAGTAACAATCAACAATTACAGATGTAGTTCAGCAGCCTCCAATTACACCCTGTAGTCAAGCCCTAGGGGGAAATGCATCAGTTGTGGTAATGTCAATGTATCTGTCACATAACATTGCTCAACATAACATCTCACAATCACTCTGACTAACTGAACTGTGTGTAACACTGTACACTGTAGCCCACCACTGTTCCCATGGAGGAATGTATGAAAGTGTACAGTCACATACCTCAATGTGTCTTAACACTGATATCCATGACATGTTGTTACAGCCTAGGTTGATAGCATTGAATACCCCTCCCCCATAAAAGGTTGTACAAGGGCAAAGAACACTGTGTACCACACACTGACCTCTGGAATGTACAAGGGCACACATATGTTGTCCAACCTTTCCCCCATATGTATGGACCCTGACCAACATATTTTGTGGGAGGCCACGATATGACTGGGAAGATAGCAGGAATGCTAGCAGTAAATAATGATAGGCCATTACCTAACAACCCCTAACTGTATCACAGAAGGACAATGACTGCCATATATGTGTAGGACAGAGGCAGGAACACAGGGCCATATTTGCAATATTGCTGTTACACACCCTGGAAATTGCTGGTGTTACAGAATTTGTTGCAACATACCCTTATGCAGGAATAAGACATCAGAACCACAAATGGATGTAGCCATGTACTGATTGCACACAACAGACAGACTGCCAGTGATATATCTAGGACACGACCTGTGTGGTGCACAGACAAAACCTACCAGACAATCCACTGACCATCATGTGGATTGGCCCATAGTTGAGAGCTATGCAGACAGACTGCATTCCATCCTAAACTACTATGTACACACAAACACTGTAAGACCAGCAATATACAATGCACATCATAACACTACTCATGCTGTCTGTAGGTCTGGAACCTTATATAAATGTGTAGTTGGCCTGTGTCTGCAAGTCCTGCTGTAAGAGATATTGCTACCTGCTGTCTGTAACACTGCTGCCCACATACAGGAAGGATGTCCTCCATACTGGAAAGGTTATGAGACAATGCCCACATGAGTCAGTATTTTATAGTACTGGGTTGCCATGACAGTGGTTATCTGAAGTACTACACAGCAGGTTGCATGCAGTTAGCAACTGGTGCACACTGATTGGTGCAGAGCCCATCACCTGATCATGTGCATCACCTACAAAAGCCATGCTGCAATCTATTCAAACCAGCTCAATCACTTTAGTGGAGAGAGACAGAGAGAGAGAGAGAGAGAGAGAGAGACAAAAAAAAAACAACCGAAAGCTGTCACAGCTGTCAAAAAAACATTAGCAGGTATGAAAAACATATATGTATTTAATTGAATGTAGTATGTGGTATAGAATAATATGATATATGATGTGGAATGATTTATATGTGCCATCTGTATTTGTTCCTGTAATGATGTTCTGCTGAAAAACTGCTCTGGACAATACTGTCTGTCCCTGTAGGCAGTGGGACATACCTGTGAACTGTGCAGATCAGCAATGAATGACAAAGATGTAAGCCATAATATCTGTGTTTGGTATGTTAGTGTGGGCAATAGCTGGTGGTGGAAGTACTGTTGTTATGATAGACACATGGTTGTCAGAGCACACCATTTGCAGAACAGTCATGTTAATGTGTAATGTAGCATGCACAAATACCATAGATGTATAATAGGCTTACCTGCAATCTATCACTAATTATACCAACCTAATGTTAGTCTGTGTTCACATGTGACACCTGTCTGTATTGCAGCAAGGCAGAACAGTGCAGCTGTGAAGGAAAGAGAGATACAGAGTGTGGACCAGATGTCTGAATGCACCCCACATATAGATAAATATATGTGTGATATATAATTAGACTTGTATGTCTACAGATATGCAGACACTCATATAGATATAAGTATAGAAATAAACCACAGTATATATCTACACACACACACAAACACACACACACACACACACACATATATATATATATATATATATATATATATATATATATATATATATACAAACACACACACACACACACATACAAAACATAATTATTTTACATATTTATATATATATATATATATATATATATATATATATATATATATATATATATATATATGTAAATACATGTCCCCTTCCATGATATGTGTGAGAGAACATCACACATATCAACAGACAACATATAGATACAGCAGTACATGGGTGCAAAATAGACTTTGACGTGTGGTGTGTAACCCATGTTGGGAACACATCGTATTTATTTGTGAAGGTGGGATTAGTATGTTGGTGAAGGCTAGTAGGCAAATTGTGGTATGTAGGTTGGGTCTGCAGACAGAAAAGACAGAATACAGGGCTGGTTTATGACACATGTGGTGTGCAAACATCGTGGATGGGGAGTGTTGTTTGGAATGTGTACGCCATTGAACCCCCCATATGGAAGCAATGGGACCAACGTCCCCACCCATGGACAGTCACGACAGCATCTACATGGTCATAAAGGTGCTTGGACTGTGGGCTGTGCAAGAGGAGCAAGCATGCCCACCCTGTATATATGTACTGCAGGGCTCCAGGTGATGTAACAAGTCCCCCATGTCTCTGTGGAACTCCCTATGCACCAGACTCTGGACCTGACTTTGGTTGACAGGGTTGTGTCTATGTGTGCTTGTGGGGAGGACACCATTTCCTGTGGTGGATCCACCTGAAGGTAGTGCAGGACCAGTAGATGATAAGGTCCCAAGGTGGGTCCCAGATGCTATGTGGCCTGGTAACATGGCCAGATGAGGTGGTTCTGCTGGCAACTAACCCCTACACATGCTATAGTGTCACTGTTATGGAACATATATGGGCTGTAATAGTCCACACAATCCTGGAACATGTCCAACAGCATGCATAGATATCCCTAATAACACAGAATGGCAGATGTGCAACAATCACATAGCATGCATACCACATGCACATGTGGAACCATAGTGGCACTTACAATGACATGCAGGTGAAATAGTCTGTAACAGGCCAGCAAAGGTAGTGTCCCCACAGGGAACATGGCTACAAACACATAGCACAAAGCATGGTACAAACACATAGCATACAGCGTGGTACTATACAACATATGTCCCAATGGTAGGTAAGCCGTCGACATAACAATTGCATTGTGTGAACGGTTTGTTGTAGCTGATATGGTGGGGGGAGACAGAGATGTGTATTAAGGACTATGGTAACCCTGTTTCCATCTTTATGTCTTCCAGGGAAGATGGCTCATGCAAGATTACCAGTGTTCAGTGCTGCAGAAACTGAGGTAATCGTGACACACCTGATACAGCACTTCCCGCTACTTTTCAGCAGGACAGCCCATGATCAGCAGGAGAGGACTGCCCTGTGGAACGATTTAGTACACATGGTCAATGATGTCGGCCTGCAGAACTGCAGTTATGAGCAGGTCTGGCATCATTGTACTGACCTGCTTCGCCATGTACGTTGGCTTGCAGCTGCCGTATGGGGGGACCACCTCACAATGGGGGAGCATGCCATCCATCGACCCCTGACTTGTGTGGAGGATCTTCTCACCAGCCTTGTGACACCTGCCCACCCACAGAACCAACAACTGACAGGGAGCATTGTGGTGGTGGGTGCCACCAACACACCGGTTGAGGAGCATGCAGTTAAGGCCCTAGGACACATCATTAGACCACTCTTGTGTATGCATCTACATCTGTACAGGTAGATCATGCATATCTGAGATGTCATATACATAGCCTGTTGCTGTGTAGTAGTAATAAACAGCTGTAGTATTGTGGACTTCTACTGTTGATGTACTGTAATGCTGCACTCACCCTTTATGAATGCCACAGCTGTGGCCACTGACATCAACTCTCTCACACTCTTATGTAGGTCCCCCAGGATACCACCAAGGCAGAAGCCTGTAGCCGGTGAGTATGGTGCATGTTCATGCTTGCCAATACACTGGGCATGTAATAGCTATGGGATATTCCATGCACACATCTAACACACCTACCCATACTGCATGCTGTACATGTTCACGTTTCATTGCTGTGAAATGCACTGCATCACAGTGGATACCATGATGGCATATCAGAAGGGTACATCAGACACATGCAAGATAACTAACATCCTGTCATTGTGAAATGTGTCCACAGGGATAAGAAGAATGGTGGGACACATGGCCTACAGTAGGGACATGTGTGAAACAACACCCCCATATGGTGCTACAACAGTAAATATACCTGTATTGCAATAGCAACCATTACAGATTGACACTATGTCATAACATAGTACTGTGGTCCACATAATTAGCTGGTAGTAGGCTGTTGCATGTAGGAACACTGCAAACTGACACATATGTAGGCCATAGTTGTCAAGCATCTGCAAAAGGACTGGAGGTGGGGAGGGTGTGTCATCATGACACAGCAGTGCACTGCATCAGGGATCCTACATGTGCTTGCTTCGGCAGCACATATACTAAAAATCCTACATATGCTAAGAATGGCTGTATCTGCACACAATCAGGTTCAGTAACTGTGGCAGACATAACCCTGACTCCACAGCAATAGTGACGGCAGTGTGTGAACTCCAAGGGATGTGCACATGAGTAGACCTTGCAAACATGCAGAGTTGTGGGAATGTGTAGGGCACACCCCATAGCCATGTTAAGGTCTGGCAGTTGTCAGTGTAATAGTCTTGTATTGGTCATATGTGCACCCCTGATGTGATCTGTAAACCAGACATCAGGCATTCACAAATGACATATGTTCACATATCATCCCAGGTATGAGTTGCTCAAACACATAGGGGCTGTGAGCATTGGAGATGACATAACTGACACAGTACTACACATGCAGCAATGGTTTGTACACCTGTAGGGTATGATGCACAGTACAAGGCAGGGTTGCAGAACAGGTCCACAGTGACACTGTGTACATGGGTGCAGTGTTAGTAAGGGGAAGGGCCATCACCTACCAGCACAGCCCATGCATCACACACATGTATACTGGCACTAGAATGAAGTCATTATAGTTGAACTGTATGCTGTTGAGTACCATATATAATGCATGCTGACAGAAGGGTAATGGAAGGACTGTGTGTACAGAAGTTGTGCAACTTCACATGTAGGTGTGTATGTGTGTGTGTGTGTGTGTGTGTGTGTGTGTGTGTGTGTGTGTGTGTGTGTGTGTGTGTGTGTGCGTGGGTTGATTGTTTCTGTAAGGTTTGATTGTAGGGGTTGATCGCATGGCAGTACTTCTCCTTGGGATTGTGCCATACATGGGCATGGAGTGACACATAAGACATCAGGACAACTTGTCTGATATGTGAACATAGGACAACTGATAGCATAACAAGGTCTGTAGCATGGAACATGCATTGGGAGGGAAAGTACACACCAGGTATACACATCATTATGCCATCAGCAGACAGATAACTGACTACCCACGTATGCAGAACTACTAATGCAATGGGGAATTACCAGAGCACACCAGTGAGTGTATTAAGATACTACTGTTGTCCACATGATAGGTTGATTGTGCAGCAGATGTGGCATGGACTGAGCAAGACTGTAGTATGAGACTCCAGTGTGTGAAATATGCAGGGAATATAGTATCCCCAACCATATAGGGGTCATGTACACCATGTCTGGACATACACAGGGTTAACACTGGATGACAGCAGTGAGGCCATGTACAACCTACTCCACTCAAGTCAGGGAGGTGATGCAGTAACAGGTCATGTGTTGTGATCACATGTGTAGACATGGAGAGGAATAATATGTTAATGGGTAGTATTAATGAGTGTATGTTAGCAAGTGCCATGCAGGATGGGGAACACATGTAATTGAATGTGGGGCTGTCTGTAAACCCAGGGACAGGGAGGTAGTAAGGTGGACTGTCAGTGTGTGTGGGTGTACATGTGTGTGTGCGTGTGGGTGTGTGTGTGTGTGTGTGTGTGTGTGTGTGTGTGTGTGTGTGTGTGTGTGTGTGTGTGTGTGTGTGTGTGTGTGTGTGTGTGTGTGTGTGTGTGTGTGTGCTTGTGTGTATGTGTGTGTGTGTGTGTGTGTGTGTGTGTGTGTGTGTGTGTGTGTGTGTGTGTGTGTGTGTGTGTATTTGTTTCCCCACAGCTGGCGAGGTGGGTCAGGGTCCCTGCTGTATGCAGTCTGAGGTTGGTGTCCATACGGACACTGATGATGATGATGATGATGATGGTACTGTAGAGGCACAAGTGGGTTTTAGTAAGACTGATTGATTGTGATCTCCATAATGTTATCCATTTGTGTTGTAGGTGTACATGTGTCAGCAGGAGGATGGTCTGCAGTCATATTCCACAAGGGTTATGGTACTGTGGTGACACCATGGCCGTGACATATCCGGTGTTCAGTTGCACACATGTCACAGGTTTGTATAACAGTTATTGCCTGTGCCACATTGACAGGTGACCCACTGGGACATGTATAATCTGCAACCTTATGTCAACCCATCCATGGCTAGAGGCGGTGAACTGCACACCCTGCCAGGTATGATCTGCAGCTGTCCAAAAACACATGTATAGGGTAGCCACATAGCAGAACTGTGTGCATGCATACCCACACACTATGCAAACACACCTAGGGCAATCCCATACTGACACACACCACATCACCATGCCCCAATCAAAGAATTAAACCCCTCACCCACACACATGGCATCAAATATATGGACCACCTTCAGCCTCTGGCAAACCAGCAACACACCCTGTGCATATGATGATACCTGTGCTACATCCCTAACATCAGTGCAGGGATAGGCTAATATGGTTCTGATGCACATGGTGACTGTAATAGAGTGCAGCAATGTACTGCAGTGTAAGATGTTGTCAGGGGTAATGTGTAATGCATACATGTCAGGTAGTGTAGCCAACCAGCTATGATGCATTTCAGCTGTTAATAACACTGATTGATTGTGGTCTCCATAATGTTATCCATTTGTGTTGTAGGTGTACATGTGTCAGCAGGAGGATGGTCTGCAGTCATATTCCACAAGGGCTATGGCACTGTGGTGACACCATGGCCATGACATATCCGGTGTACACTTGCACACATGTCACAGGTTTAAATAACAGTTATTGCCTGTGCCACATTGAAAGGTGACCCGCTGCAACCCTATGTCAACCCATCCACATACACGCACATCCTTACTTGGCAACACTGTGTCTAGACCCCTACCTAGGTATGTAATGCTACTGAACTGTGAGGCTTTCATTGCACACACCACACAACATTTAGGGTGAGGTGTGTACCAGGTTGCATGTTACATGCAGAACATCCACAGACATGTACAATATGGTAATGGGAGATTTAATGGTTGTATATGGAGAATACATAGTGTGTCATACCATCATATACACATTGACAGACACACAACAGGCAGACACACATCTTAGAGACCTGGGCTTATTGGCGCTAACTAACTAGTCCGTGTGTCCAATGTGTTACAGGTAGGCTGCACACAGCACATGCGTAACTGGGCTGTATTGTGATATCAGTTACCTGTATGGTTGATGGTGACAGTAGTCACCAGAAAGTGGTATGTAGGACGTATACCAGGTGTACCATGGTGTACTGACAGTGTACACAGCACCCACATCCCCCAATGGTTATTGTATGTATTGGAACCCATTATGACACTCTGACATACCCATTATCACACATTGCCCATGACGACAATACAACCCATTGTATATCACAACAGTGGTATTACAGGGGTATGCATCTAATGCACATGCCACAGGCATAGTAGGGTGTTGCATTGTGATGCCCCACTTATGGGTAAAAAAAACACTATCTGTACTACTGTGTGGCAATGTGTAGAGTAATAGGAGTATGTGGCCTCAGAATGGTGTACCCTACAGATATGCAGACATGCACATGTACACACACTTGGCAGACCTCAATGGGTTTCCCATGCCTATCAATCCATTTGTACAACACTGTTGTGCTGGTACTACAAGGCACATGTAGCCAGTAGGGAGAGGAGTGTAACAGGGTACATGTCATCTCTAATACAGCAGTGGCCACATCTGACTATGGCAATGGGAGTTGAGATGGTTGTGAAGGCCATCATGGAATTCCCAACTACAGATGTACTAACACACAAGCACTGCTATCCTCAGCAATGCACATGTACATGTGTCAGTACTGTGGTGCATTGCTACAGGTGGTCATAGCTGTGTACCTGGCTATTGTCCATGGAGAGATTGGATGTGTAGGGGGTGTGTGTACATTGATATCATGCTACCTGCCATGTGCCAGCAGGCAATCTATCAACAGACACCATGTTAGTGACCATCAGGGTGAGAGTGACATGCATCAGTCAATCCTCTGGATGCCTTCTGCACATGGCCACTGAGGTGATCCAGTTGACATGTATGCAACATGTATTACAACAAATGGCTAGTGTCTGTGATAGAGACGTGTACCTAAGCATGTTCTGTTGACTGTGGTACTGTAGTGTAGGTATCTGTGGCATGTGGCCCATACAGGGTGTTGTCTCCTATATGTGACAGGTAGTACACAGCTGGCCAGACATGTCAGTGTAGATCAAGCATAGGTTGTCTGTATGTATCCCAGCTGGATACCTACCATCTGCACATCTGTAGAGGGAATGACAGACACCAGTTTGGCGAGTAGCTATGCAGTAGAATGAATGTGTCAACAGATGGATGTTTGACAACAATGTGTATGCCATTACTACATGTTGTAAGCCCTCACTAATGTGCTGTACAGATGGTACTCTACAGTTACATTCCACGTCTGATTATTATCCAGTAGGGGGATATATACAGTGACACAGCCCACACAGCAGAAACACGACAGTGAGGCCTCACAGTGCAGCTATGCCCGCAGGTCTGCTTGTTGCCAGTAATAATGTTATCACTCTACCCTTACCTGGGACAGCACTGTCAACAGTAGTAACACCATGTTACACTACATGCCAGTGTGACAACATGTATCCTGGGTTGGTACCCCTGCATGTAACACATTCACACAGATAACAGTACTGTGAAGGTCTCTTATACTTGTGTGTCACAGACATGACACTCAAAACACTTTGCTACTGTAATGACAGCACATAGACACATGTACTGTACATGGCAGTACATACACTTATTACAGATGTCATTTCCCAGAGTTTGACATAGCCTTGTATGTTACGCAGAGATAGCCTCTGAGTAGACAATATGCCACAGAGTATAGCTGGAGGTTTTTTAGACAGTCATCATAGGCCATCTGCGTTAGGCCTGTGATTCTTATAGTGAGGTATTTCTGCAGCCTTCCCAGCTGTCGCAGATGTCTTGTGAGGTACATACCAAACAGGGCATTGTACTCTATACTGGGTGTAATGAGGGATGAGTACAATGGGATAATTACCTCTTTTTTCTGGATGTAAAACCCTCAGTGATGAGGTGTGCCACATAGAAGGATTTCCTTACTGTTGTGGTAATGTGGCTAATGAAGGTGAGACCACTGTCCACCTGTGTCCCTATGTCTGTCAGCACACTTTCAGTGTTTAGTGTACTGCCACCTATGTTTTAATTCATGGGTACATGGTATTTCCAAAGGGGATAACTATACATTACTTGGCATTAAGCTTGAGCCCATGGCTCTGGCACCAAGCATCTGTTTCTGTAAAGCCATGTTGTAGGATATCCACGTAATTTGCAGATGCAATAATGGCTCCCAGTTTGCAGTCATCTGTGAACTTTGTTAGCCAGAGTTCTGTAGTGTTGGCCTGTGCTTCAGGGAAGTAGATGCCAAACAAGAGCTGTCCCAGGACTGAACCCTGAGGTACTCCACTTGTCACTTGTCTGGAGCTGGGATTGGAGTTAGCAACTTTTACAGTCTGTGTTCCATCAGTAAGTAGAACTGGCAACCCATCGAGTGATGCAAGTGTTTATGGCCAGCTTCATAAGTTTAACTATGTCTCCAGAGTGGGGGATGGTGTTGAAGGCCTTGGCCAAGTCCAGATAGGCTGTGTGGACCAACTTACCCTCTTCCACAGCTCTGGAGACTAATTCAAAGTAGTCAATCAGGTTCAGGAGACAAGATCGGCCCTTTACAAGCCTAAACTGGGTGGGGTCTAGTGTTTGCTGGTTGCCAATGTCTTTGTTTATAAATTGCATGATAATGCATTCCATGCCCTTACAGAGTAGGCTCATCAGACTGATAGGACGGTAGTTCCTGGGATCCAAGGTGGATTCCCCCTTGTGGAGTGTGATAACTGTAGCTGTGCACCACTCAGTGGGATCGAAGCCTGAGGTGAGGCTATGATTAAACATAGCACTTAGGTGAGGTGCAAGTTTATTTTGTAGTTCATGTAGTACACAGCCTGGGATGTCATCTGGTCCCATGGATGCTGTATTCCTAGATGTGGATAGTGCGGTTTCCACCTGTGTGGCCATGATTACTGGAATTTGGCAATCTTTTGGTACTGAGATGGGCCCTTTAGGGGGTGAGAGGAAGGTGAAAGTGGCACTAAATTGATCTGCCCGGATATTGGCAAACTCCTTGGAATCAGTCTATTTAATGCCATTCTGTTGTAGCTCGAAGCAGTTCTGAACATTGCCATTTAGATCCTGGACATAACTATAGAATACCTTGTGGATGTCTTTGGAATCTTTGTCAATTATATTTACGTAACAAGCTTTGGTGGATTTTGAGAGATATTGGCTTCTCACTGAGGCTGGTAAGGGAGCAGTTTGCATTTTGGGATTATCTTTTTTTTCTTCAACAGTTTTGTCCTTCTGTTGTATAGTTTGTTTATGGCAGTGGAGCACCAGATTGGCTTCCTTTTTTGGAGGAGGATTCACCAGTTGCACTTTCAGCTCCCATCTCCATGAGTGTCATAAAGATTGTCAATTCTGACTTGAGTAGCATGGCGTTGGCTTTGGAGAGGGTTTTTATGGAGGTTTCCTTGCTGGCGGGTGGGGGTGGGCTGTGGATGTCAATGATGATTACCTTATGGTCATACCTGAACAATGAGGCTGTGACCACTGGTGTGGAGCATCTTTCTCCCATGTTGGTAATGAACAGGTCTAGAATGTTGGAGACCCTGGTTGGACAATGGATTAGTTGATCCAGGGGGTTGGAATGTATGAATTCCAGGAACCGTTGGTGAAAGGTGTTGGTACCCGAGTAGTTTTCCCAGTTAATGGCAGGGTAGTTGAAATCAACCAGTATTATGGTGTTTGGTTGTATCTTAATATAGTCCAGTATGTTTATAATGGTGTAGTGAGAATCTTGGGGCATGGTGGGGGATCTGTAGCAAGCTACAATTTGGATTGCAGTCTTACCTAGTGTTAGTTGCATCTGGAGATTCTCAGATGTACTGTGTTGGGAACTAGGCTGGAGGTTTGAATAACTTTGGTGAATATGGACACACCTCCACCTGTATTGTTGTGGTCTTGGTTTGTTGTCCAAAATGTGTGATAGGAGTTGTAGCCAGGTATTACAGGTGTGCTCTCTGGAGCATTGAACCCGGTCACAGTTACTGCACAGATATCAATGTTCCCCATTTTTAGGTGTGCCTCAAGAGAGTGCCTTTTTAGGTTTAGACTTCTAGCATCGAGTCGCATTACCTTCAGTTTTGCATGCTTGTATCTGTTATGGTGGCAGTTTTGTCCTTTGAACCTTGACTAGATAAGGCACTATGAGGGTGCCAAGAGCTGTAGCCAGTAACCTGAATCCCAGGGGCAACAGGTGTAGACCATCTCTGGCAAAGCATCGTGATTTGTAAATCATGTTGTCCCACGCCGACAGATACTGAATCCCCTTTGAATGACATCAGACGCTTAGCCACATGTTGAAGCCATTGCTGTGTATATGTATGTGTGAGTGTTTGTATATATATATATATATATATATATATATATATATATATATATATATATGTGTGTATATATATATATATATATATATATATATATGTGTGTGTGTACATATATATCTCCATATATGTATGTGGATATGTATATGTCCATATATGCATGTGGATATGTATATGTGGATATATCTATATAGATATGTGGATATATGTGTACACATATATGTTTACCATATGTCCAGAACATGGAGTGGAGTTCTACCTCAGCACCAATAGTCCCAACCCCGTAGTGCAAGGGGATGTCATGGATGTATTGCAGGTATATATGTAGACAGTTGCTACTGTCATAGGGGTGTCTTAACAGACATGTTGGGTGTGGGAACTCACATCTACTGTAGACATGTGCACCATTGCCTACAGACAGACATCCTAAGGGCATCATAGCACAGTACCACTGCTAGCACAGTAATTGTCCTGTGGACTACAGCAGGGATATGACCAATATATGTGGACAGGCTGGCACTATGTGGTCAGTCCAGAAGTGTACACATGTCCCCTTCATGTAAGACATGTGGACCATGCCTCCCAGTGTGGATGTTACTAGCCATGTACATAGGTATATCACAATAATACTGGAGTACATATGCCCACAGAGTGTATGCACGCACACACGCCAGTCTGCCCAGACACATAATACCTGGTGGTGCTGAGTTCACATGGCCACATACTACCCAGTAGATAGTGGCATACATCTGTACAGCATACCACTGCTTTGCCAGAAATACACAGCAGTTATGTTGGCCTGGCAGTAGTATGTCTTGCAAATAACTGGACATAACAGCACACTGGGTAATTACAGTTGGCTGCTAGGCATGTCACAAAGCACTGGGCAAATTACAGGCAGACTGCCACAACACTGGACTACATATTGTATGGGGGAATGCAGATGTATCTGCGATTATAGCGGGCTCGACATGCAGGTCACAGCACAGCGTAGCAGACACCTGTGAGAAAATGCATATCCACATCTAATGTCAATGCAGCCACAGCCTCATATGATACACAAGCTTAATATGACACTGTAATGACTGTCTGATAAACACCATCCCCATATGTGCCACTCACACACTAACCCTACATACACTGGTCATGACACAGTGTGGTCCTATGGCTGTCTGTTGTATGGGACACGTGTGTGTCTGGCCCTACAGACATGTGAGTCAATAGAGTACCATACACTGGAGCAGCATGTAACATCAGATAGAACAGGACTGAGAACAATGGCATCTACCACAGTCTGTACAGAGCCCAAGTTTCGTAAGTGCAATACACATATTGTCATCAGTCATCCTAACTCAGGGGTCTATACCTGCGGCTCTGGAGCCAAATGTGTCTCTTCCACTCTGCTGTAGTGGCTTCCTGTACCTCTGAGGATTAATGGACACTCTACCACACAACGCACACACACACACACACACACACACACACACACACACACACACACACACACACACTCACACTGATCCAGCAATCCTAACACAGGAACACAATAATGGACATATGTTAGGTATTGTTCTTATACACTTAGTTATTTTATATCTAGTATAACCATATATGAAACCGTATATGCTCTGCTGTCTCCGTTTTAGGAGTCAGATAGCTGTTGTGCCTCCAGATTAATTTAGTTTGGTGGGTGAGGGGTTAGGACTGACTCTTTGGATAGTGAAAACAGTATTCAAATTGAAATGCTGTACAACAATGGCCAATGAAGTAAAGTTCTCTTGGAGAATAGGTGGTGTGGTTAAATGATATAAAACTTAAAAGTGCAACATATATAGCAAAAAACTTGCATACATTTCCAGTGCTTAAATTAAATGCACTTACAAGCACTTGCAAGCACTATAAAAAGGAACTTCAAGTCCCAATCTCTACGATCTGAAGAAGATACCGAAAGCGCTTATCGGTTGGAATGCATAGGGACTGTTTTATTCTACATCAAGATTTTAACTTGACATGAAGATTTTAACTTTTCCTACAATAAAAGGATTTTCACTGCCATTAAGGCTAGAAGCTTTTATTTGATCTGTTAGACTGGTTAAGCTGTTATCACAGTTCATCACAGTCACATAGCAGCTACTACATCTTCAGTGTGGATACTTTGTATATCAGACCAAAAAGATTGGATACTTTGAAGCCATCATAAGACTGGATACTTTGGAGCCATCCTTTCGCTATGGTATAACTGAATTCACAGCGTGAATATCTTGTAAGGGCATTAAGTACTGGAAATGTATGCAAGTTTTTTGCTATATATGTTGCACTTTTAAGTTTTATATCATTTAACCACACCACCTATTCTCCAAGAGAACTTTACTTCATTGGCCATTGTTGTACAGCGTTTCATTTTGAATACTGTTTTGACTTGTTACTGATAGCTGTACTTTAGCATTAGGAGGTACCCTTTCTTTATTGTATATTTCTTATACCTCTCCTTTGCACATGGCCAACGTTGCTACAACTGCAAATAAAAAACAAGGCTTAAACATTGATTTCCTATGGCATAATAATGCTGAACAAACAGATAAACAAGCAAATCCATTATTACATATGCAATTTGATGGCATTGAATCATCAGACATTCAAGATATCACAAATCACAGCAACTTTGATTATATTTTACAAGAAGTAGAACTTGCAGCATACAAACTAAAAAGATTAACTTGGCAACGTTTTCATTTGGAAGCTTGTTTACACCATCAGGTCATACCAAGAGGAATGCAGGTGAAATGCATGCCAAGCTATGGGAATCAACATCCTGAACTCCTAGATAAATGGCAAGCAATAAATTTAGAGACTAGCGTCTGATACATGAAGCTAATTATGGATTATTTTAGACCAGAGGAAGACAATCTCGCCCTTCAAATCAAAGAAAAATAAGTAGAACTAGAGAAAATGAATACTTATCACGCCAACAAATTAGAAACATTACAATTCAATCTCAATGTGTATGAATCAAAAATAAAAGATCAGAAAATAAAAAAACTAAATAGAGACATTAATGATTTCAAACAAGGGCATATCTTTGAATGGCCCAGGGAGGAAATAAGATCTACTACAAATCACTTTAACCCTAGCACCAGACATCCTGCATCCATTAGGAATGACACATCTGTGTCTAAAAACCATACTGGGACTGAGGAGCAAACATCTGGCACATTGAATACATCTACCAATATTACAGGGACACCTGTGGCTGCTACGGCAGATAGGATTGTTGAAACATCCTCAGAAACAGGAACCATTTCTAAGAAAGGGAGTACATTTCTCCCCATCACCACACAACTTCTGTTTTTTCTGAATCAAACCAGTTACAAGAACCCGCAAACTCACAGTCAAGACAGAAAAAGAAAGAAAATACTGAATTAAACAGTTCTATAGTGGTGAATATTTCTCAATATGAATTGACCCAAGCAGAAACTTCTGTTTTACAGAAGGGGTTAACTTTCATACCCTCTTTAAGATCCGATCTGAATGAATTTGTTATAGACATAAAGCATTTTGGACATAATGTGACATTAAGAAATATTTACGGCACAAGCACAGAACAAGTTAGAACCTTAAGGAAACCAAGTAAATTTGTACCTGTAGCCCATCCTGCTGTGGAACTATTCATGTGGCTGTGTAATAATGCAGTGGAGAAATTAAGAATGGACACGCATAGTAAACATTATAGAAACATTACATATGAAGAAAGACAAGCCCTATGCAACTTACAACAAAATGAGAATGTGGTAATCAAACCAGCAGACAAAGGAGGTACTATAGTGGTTATGGTTACTAATTGGTATAAGAAGAAAATGACCACCATGTTACAAGATGAAAAGACATACCATAGAGTTACACCAATCCAGTTAAATTGAACTATACAAAAAGTGTCTTCCTTACTTTAGGATATGTTGACTGAAGGCCAAGTAGATCTGGACCTTTACAATTTTTTGAACATCACAAAACCCACTGTTCCGAATATTAATGGACTTCCTAAGATTCATAAGGACCTTCATAACCCTCCACTATGGCCTATAGTAGCAGGACACGGGTGGGTGACAGAAACAATGTCACTATTTGTGGAGAAAGAATTGAGAACTACTTTAAAATATTTTGATACAGTTCTGCAGGATACTGATGACTTCTTAAGAAAGATAAATCAAACCATGAATAACATTACGGATTATGACCACCTACTTGTGACCACTCTGGATGTGAATAGTTTATTCACTTCCATTCCCAATGAAGCAGGCATAAAAGCTGTAAGAAAGATCTTAAGCCACAAAAAAAATGTTAATGAAACCAATAGGATTTGTGCTTTATTAGATTTAATACTGGAAATAATTATTTTGTGTATGGTACATCAATCTATTGGCAAAAATGGGGGGTAGCCATGGGCACCCCTTGTGCAAACAGCTACTCAAATCTTGTGCTTGTAGACTGGGAAATGGAGCATGTATTGAACTCAAATAATCCATAGTATGAATGCATCAAATTTTATGGTCGATTTGTGGATGATCTTTTTATGTTATGGGAAGGAAACGTACCACAATTTGAATCATTCCATCAATATATAAATAGGACTACTACTTTTTTAAGCTTTACAGCAGAACACTCTCATAATCAAGTTGCATTTTTGGATGTGAATGTTATTCTTAACGGAAACATGTTGGAAACCGAATTACACCGAAAAAATACATGGAAAAATCATTACTTGTTGAAAAGCAGCATGCATCCTAAACATGTCACTAAAAATATTATGTGAAATGAAACACAAAGAATTCATAAAAGATGTAGCAAAGATGAGACAAGAGAAAAGGAAATTTTGTTTCTACAACAAAACCTAATAAAGAGAGGCTATAATGAAAAAGATGTGAATGTTCAAGAAGTTATCCCAAAGAAAAACAAGACAGAAGACCGAACCACCAGAGTGATTTTAACTTACAGCACAGACAACACACAAGTTAAGTCCATAATAAGGCAGTTTTGGCCAATCCTCACCCAGGATGCCAAGCTAAAAGACATTGTAGGTGAAACACCATGCTTTGGCTACAAGAATAAGAAAAATTTAAAAAGGTTAATTTGCACAAAGGATGCGTTTAGCAAACATAAAATTGTTGGACATAAAGGCACGTTCAAGTGTGGCCACTGCTCAGCATGCCCACTGACTGACTGTAATAACGAATTTGAACATCCAAGGACAAAGAAGAAATACACCTTTAATGTCAAAGCCACTTGTATAACCCCCAATGTGGTGTACATGGCTACCTGTAAACTATGCCCTGCATTCTATGTAGGAAAAACTAATCAGATGTTTAAAAATCGCATTTTGAGACATCAAAGAGACATTACCAATAAAGATCCACATAATGCTTTAGCAACACATGCTGAAAGAAATGTCGGTCATTCTTTCACTTATAAGGTGATAGAGAATGTATTTAGTGGAATAAGGAAAGGCAACATTGAAAATATTACTGAATGCAGGGAGAGTAAGTGGATTGTGAACCAACATGCTGATATTGAGCCAGGCTTGAATAACATCATTCCACTGAAACCTATACTAAAAGCTAGAAGACCAACTATCAGCTAACATGGAGGTGTGTCTGGCTTAATAATTCATGACTGGTCACACCCCTCAAAAGCAAAAGGTATAGGAAATGGAACACCCCCAGCTGAGAGGAAAGAGGACTGGTGCGTTTAAACAGCTGATTGACAGTGTGATGATTGAATGATTGTCTCAACAGTAAAGGAAGCAAGCACTATAAAAAGGAACTTCCAGTCCCAATCTCTACGATCTGAAGAAGATACCAAAAGCACTTATCATTTGGAATGCATAGGGACTGTTTTATTCTACATCAAGATTTTAACTTGACATGAAGATTTTAACTTTTCCTACAATAAAAGGATTTTAACTGCCATTAAAGCTAGAAGCTTTTATTTGATCTGTTAGACTGGTTAAGCTGTTACCACAGTTCATCACAGTCACATAGCAGCTACTACATCTTCAGTGTGGATACTTTGTATATCAGACCAAAAAGATTGGATACTTTGAAGCCATCATAAGACTGGATACTTTGGAGCCATCATTTTGCTATGGTATAACTGCATTTGCAGCGTGAATATCTTGTAAGTGCATTTAATTTAAGTACTCGAAATGTATGCAAGTTTTTTGCTATATATGTTGCACTTTTAAGTTTTATATCATTTAACCACACCACCTATTCTCCAAGAGAACTTTACTTCATTGGCCATTGTTGTACAGCGTTTCATTTTGAATACTGTTTTTACTTGTTACTGATAGCTGTACTTTAGCATAAGGAGGTACCCTTTCCTTATTGTATATTTCTTTGGATAGTGAAGGTTGCAGACCCATGCCATACATACACAGACAACAGTACTGTACACACAAACACGGAATGTCCAAGTAATGTCCTCAGAAACAACCCCTACTACACACAACATGTCCAGCAGTCTGTTATCTGACTGGCTTGTTATCAGGTATGAGGCCAATAAATAATGGTGTACAGAACATATGCACCATATATATGTGGGCTTCATCTGCACAACACATGTGTTCACCTCTGCAGTCTAGAGGTCAGTGTATATAACAGTGTTATATTGTTATATGCCCCTGTAAGTTAGTGTTTGGGGGGGGTATGCACCATAAGTATCCTAGGGCGATACAACATGTGAGGAATACCAGTAGTAATCTGCCTTAAGGTATACGGATGTACATTACCATAAATTCATCTTGTGAACATTGCTGGCCTACTGCTTACTGCCATCAGTGTGATTGTGATGATTTCAGTTATGCATTGTTATGTAACAGATACCAGCCATTGTGTCAACCTAGGTCTTTTCCCCCTAGTGATTGCATGCAGTGTGTATTTAGAGGCCACTGGGCTATACATCTGCATTACATACTGTTGATTGCTTGCTATCCCGTGGCCCAGTCTGTCTTTTCTGTTGTACTACTTGAAGACCTTGGCGTGGACACCAACAGATGTGATGTTTTCGGATTACTGTAATAAATGATCTGTTTGAGAGTTGCATTACTCTGTATGTATTTCAAAGCATAATCAGCTATATGACATGGCATATGTAGCTGTAATTGTACACAAATAAGCCTTTCTTATGTGTAACAAACCTGTGTGTTGTGTTATATCCTTTGACTTCTGTGTGGGTATATGTTTCAGGCAACAATTGTCAGTGACTCATACACTGTCCATCAGATGAGGTTGCAACTGTAGGGATACTGGCTGTCCATTATGGTGTGCACCCTCTGACTATGTATCTTCCTAGACATACCCCTGTGTATATATTTAGAAATATATGCATATATATATATATATATATATATATCTATATATATATCTATATATATATATATATATATATATATATATATATATATATATATATATATATATATATATATATATATATATATATATATATGAACATATATACATGCAAATGCCTACATCGACACATATATATATGTCTACACTTATATGTCTACATATACACAGCAAGGTACATATATGTAAGCAGATATATAGCTATGTAGGTATATACGGACATAGTTATACATATGTAAGCTGAAAGATATATATCTATATAGGTATATGTGCCCATACATCTGTAGATAGCAATGGTAGATTAACAAAAACAAATACGTCCACATGCACCGTTAATGGGGTTGAGAGGCCCCAAACAATATACGTCTTGTACGAGTAGGCATACCCCCCCAGCCAAACACGTCCACCCTGCAATACACTACCAAGTGTTGCAGGTCCCATAACCAGGACCTGACATGACATGGGCACAAGATGTTAACAGTACTACATCCCACCTGTATGATGTCAGGCTGGTATTGGTAACATATCATGCAGTACAGTCTGGCTCGCATAGGAATTGTAAAATGTGGAAGCTATCAACATCCCGAGGATACATACACAGATACATATCTGCCGATACAGATATACCTATATATATAATTACATATATATAGATATACAAGTGACTACACATACACACTCAGAGATATGTACAGTAAGATACATATGTTGAAGATGCACAAAATATGGAACAGCCACCGTGCCTACAGTTCACATCTGAACAACTGGACACTATATGGGCCACCCATACAAATGACAATCATTGCCTGCAACATATACCCACATAGAGGTCATAGGAGAAAACACCGCACACAGGTTTGCAGGAATGGAAAACCTTTATTTGTGTACTATTACAGTTCTATATGCTATTGCTACTGTAATTGGGATTGTCTTCGCAGACATGGTGTGTGTGAGAGGTCACATCTGCTTTCCGCATGTGTGCCATTGGCTACTGACAGACATCCTAAGGACATCATAGTAAAGTACCGCTGCTAGCACATACTGGCCCTGTCGACTGCAGCAGAGATATTGGCCAATATGTGTGGACACTCTGACACACTCTGTACAGTTCAGAGGTGTACACAGATCCCCTTAGTGCAAAACATGTGTACCATGCCTGACAATATGGATGTTAATAGTCATGTAGATGTGTATAACACATAACAACTGGTATACATATGCCACCATAGGTTATGCATTCACACACCCCTGTCTGGCCTGACACGTAATAACCACTGGTACAGGGGTGCCATGGCCACATACTACCCACTAGATATTGACATACATCTTTACAGCATCCCACTGCTCTGTCTGACATACATGACTGTTAAGGAAGGCCCGGCAGCAGTACATCTTGCAAGTATCTGCACATGACATCTCACTGGGTAGGTACACTAAGCTGCTAAGCATGTAACAATGCACTGTGCAGGCTACAAGCAGACTGGCTCAATACTGGCCTACATCTTCTATGGGGGAATGCACATGTACCTGCATATATAGCAAGCTGTACAGGCATGTCACAGCACAGGGTAAGATACACCTGTGTGAAAGTGCATAACCACAACCAATGAGAACACAGCCACAGCCACATATGGCAAGCTAGCATATGTTTACAGTTTATGGACTATCTGTTCAACACCATCCTCATATGTGCCACTCACACACTAACCTTACATATAGTGGGCATCTACACAGTTTGGTCTGATGGCTGACCGTGGTATGGGACATGTGTGTGTATGGCCCTACAAACATGTAAGCCAATACAGTAACATACAGTGGAGCAGCATGTAACATCAGATAGAATGGGACGTAGGACGATGACAACTACCAAGGTCTGTACACAGGCCAAGGTACATATTAACAATACACACACTGTCGACATTCACCATAAGTACACAGACCTCAGTACTGTACAAACAATCACAGTATGTCCAGGTGATGTTATCAAATATAACCCCTACTGTACATAACATGTGTAGCAGTCTGATATCTCACTGGCTTGTTATCAGATATGATGACACTAATTATGGTGTACAGCACATATGCACCTCTTCATGTACGACATACGTACAAAGGTTGGCAGAGTTGTGGCTGGAAGCACATACACAGGGCCAATATTGACATGTTGCTGTGATAACCTCATACATTTACTGGTGTAACAGGGTTTGTTGCAACATATGTCCTATGAGGGATATGTACTCAGTAACTGTCATAGTTGCCACCATCTACAGACTGCAATCCTCACACTACCTTCTGCAGTCCATAGATAGATGGTCCTTGGGAAACCAAAGGCATAACACACTGCCGAGTCTGCAGATGACCCTGCAGATGGGGATTCCTCATAAAGCACTTATAGTCTGTAGTCAGGTCAGGCACATCCCCCTCCTGTGTGTTGCTCTGTTTCCACAGTGTATGTTGTTAGAGGCAAATCCCCAATCCATGTGAGATGCTGCTTGCCAAACAACAGATCTAGTTCCTGCTCACAATGGGCCAGCACCAACATGATGTTCCTAGATATTGGAGTGTGTTTCCATGCAATTGGGTATGGGAATGTTACCACAGCTGTTCTACATGCAATCAGTTAGGGGAGGGCTGCAATTCGTGTAGAGGCCATCAGCTGATCATGAGCATCACTTAAAATACACATGCTGCTGCCTAAGCAAAGCAGGTGTAGGTCTACACATCCACCAGAGAGGGAGTGGGAGAGGCAGACACAGGCAAAGACAAGTCTGGAAGGGGTGAGAGAGTAAAACCTAAGCATGTTTGTGTCACACACCTACCAGCAAAGGGTATCAAACCCCTGACGACTATGTTGTGCTATCACAGTTCTATGCAGTTACTGGATACGCCACATGGGTTTCCTGTTATGGAGCCCTCAGAACATATATGTGATGGTGAGTGACATCTGCAACAGGGATACAGTAGCTATATGGTAGGTGCCGTACACGTGCCTGTCCACATGAACAGGTGTCAGCGTCAACACAGCAACACTCTCACAGGGATGCACACACATTGACACACTTGACAGGGCCAGGATTACAACTCATCAGTAGTCGGATTACCACAACACATTACTGTGCAGATATCACATGCACCGCATGGGTCATATGGAGGTTGTATGGGCAAAGGATATGGGGAGGTGTCTGACATCAGACAGCATGCTTCAGTATGCCAATGGGGTTGTAGTGAGTGTGGATGTGAACATACACACTATACAACACACACACACACACAAACACACAGGGTGCCACTACTGACATGCATGGGTGCATTTCTGCATGGGTGTGTGGTGGTTGACTGTGCCAGATGGCTATACAAGGCTAGGCAATGGATATAGCTTGGCATCAGGCCACATGACAATGGTCTGCAATGTGGCTCAGGGCTGTAGTTTCTGCATTTGCCCACACAGGTGGGTATTGTATCTTCCATCCAGTCACCTGGGTGACTATTGTGTGTGACCAATGCTGTGCATCGCTTGCCATGTATGTGTTCCTTAGTCTATGACATGGACAGTGTCTGGGATGTGCACATCTTCCACATGCATGTACAGTGACACATGGAACTGTACCTGGGGTCTCTGGCCCATGTTGTGAACACAGATTATCATCAGATGTGCCAGTCTTGTCCATCTTTGAGAGGAACTGGTAATGGGCAGCAGGTTTACTCTGCACCTACATTTATGGCATGCTAACGGCATTCCCTGGTGTCAGTGGCATCTGTCCATGCAGAGCATGTTGTCAGGCATGGTATGTCCTTTGTGGGTGATAGCACCAGAGGTGTTGCAGGTGTCCATTGGGGAATATGGGGGAGGTGCACTGTCTGCATGTATGTGCATATTGGACAGATGGGCAGGGTGCCATGCCCTCTGTAGCCCACTACTATCACTCCATAGTTACTATCAGTGGCCAATATGCAGTGTACTACCCACATATATTGGCTGTTGCCTAGGCATGTGTGTGAGTGTGTGTGTGTGTGTGTGTGTGTGTGTGTGTGTGTGTGTGTGTGTGTGTGTGTGTGTGTGTGTGTATGAGACATGGGTTGAGAGTGTGCTCTGGGTAATACAGGAGTTGATAACTGTGATTGCCTGACCTTGATGTCACATGTATGGATATGGCTTTGCACCCCAGCCTCACAGCTATTTCACATCTGTTATCCCTGTACAGTGGATATTGTGATATATAGTAGGGCCATCATATAAGAAATATGCAAAACCCACTCCACATTGGCCACAGACTCACAGCCACCTCCACATAGGATACGAGTTACAAACACACACACGTCTGTCATGTCTGGGAATAGAACCCTTACCTAACTAGTTTATTACACTACAGCAATATGCAGTTATAGTACGCGCCAGCGAGATTACTGGAGTACTCCTTCCCCAAAGGTGTATATCACATTGGATAACATCAGCAGGATTGTCAAAGTAGGACATTCGAATTGTAGTAAGCCTGACTAGCTTAAAATGCATTGCTCCCTACACAGGGGGAGGATCACTAGCTGCAGAACACAGGAGAGAAATAAAACACTTGGTAGAAAAATCCACTTTATATAACAGAGCAAAGCTTTTGGGTAGAACCCTTTGTCAATACAGTATTGACAAAGGGTTCTACCCGAAAGCTTTGCTCTGTTATATAAAGTGGATTTTTCTACCAAGTGTTTTATTTCCCTACACAGGGGCACACACACAAAGCATCCACAACTTTCATGTGTGGGTATAGAACCCCTAACAGAGGTTTATATCACACTACAGTATGGAGCTGTTATAGGACACACCATGGGGATTACTGGAAACCCTCTTCCCCAAAGGTGTATTTCACAACAAATGACTTCAGCAGGATTGCTAAAGTAGAGCATTTGAAATGTACTGCATGTGACTAGCCTAAAATGCATTGCTCCCCATACAGACAGTGACACACACACACACACACTAAACATCCACAACCAACATGTGTTGGTATAGAACTCCTAACAGAGGTCTATATCACACTACAACATGAAGCTTTTATAGGATACACCATGGGGATTACTGGAAAACTGCTTCCCCAAAGGTGTATTTCACAATGAATGACATCAGCAGGATTGTTAAAGTAGGCCATTTGAAATGTACTGAGTGTGACTAGCCTATAATGCATTGCTCCGTATACAGACATTGTAACACACACAAAACATCCAGCCATGGGTAGGTATGGAACCCTACCACATTTCTAAATCACACTACAGTAGTACGCAGTTATGGCACATGCTACAACCTTCCCAAAGGTGTATTTCTAGGTGGGTGACATCAGCAGCCTTGCCAAAGTTGAGCGTATGAATTGTAGGGAGTGTGACTACCCTAAAAAGCATTGCTCTCTACATAGACAGACACACACACACTTGCCATGTCTGGGATTAGAAACCTACCTAACTACATTATCACACTACAGCAGTACACAGTTACAGGACGTGGTACGACCTTCTCAGAGGTGTATTTCTAGGTGGATGACATCAGCAGCCTTGCCAAAGTTGAGTATATGACTTGTAGGCAGTGTGAGTACCATAAAAAGCATTGCTTTCTACACAGACAGACACACACATGCTTACCATGTCTGGGATTAGAACACCTACCTAACTACTTTATTACACTACAGCAGTACACAGTTAAAAGAAGCACTACAGAAATTACTGGGCCACAAAGTTTCCAGAGGTGTATTTCTAGGTGGATGACATCAGCAGCCTTGCCAAAGTTAAGTATATGACCTGTAGGCAGTGTTAGTACCCTAAAAAGCATTGCTCTCTACACAGACACACACACACACACAAACACACACACACACACACACACACACACACACACACACACACACACACACACACTTGCCATGTCTGGGATAAGAACACCTACCTATCTACTTTATCACACTACAGCAGTACGGAGTTATAGAATGTGCTATAGAGATTACTAGGCTACAATATTCCCAGAGGTGTATTTCTAGTTGGATGATATCAGCAGCCTTGCCAAAGTTGAGCATTTGAATTGTTGGGAGTGTGACTACCCTAAAAAGCATTGCTCTCTACACAGTCAGACAGACATGCACACAAACACACACACAGACATGCACACACACACACACACACACACACACACACATACACACACACACACACACTTGCCAAGTCTGAGATTAGAACCCCTACCTAACTAGTTTATCACACTACAGCAGTACGCAGTTATGGGACACACCATGGAGATTACATGGCTACAACTCTCCCAAAGGTGTATTTCACATTAGATGACCTCAGCAGGCTTGTCATAGTAGGGCAATGGAGAGGGCAGTGTGTGTGCATGGGCCATAACCCATTAATCTAGGCACTGACACACCACATGCGGGCACACACTGGGGTCATATTTCACAAGTACGTGTATAAAGGGCTAGATGACTACTTCCTTGTACAGTCATGTTGCACACCTGACACGTGCACCACATAGTCTGTAATGCTGACAGATACTGGTGGCTAGTATCTGCAATGAATGACATCTGCACCTCATGTGTTTGGGGCCCTTTGGCTGTGTGCTGGGTGGGACAGGCCTGGATGGCTCCTTGTCACAGTCACCCTCTTCCACACATCTATATCTGTCTACCTTTGGCTTATTATAGTGTGTTGTCCTTACATATATGTCTGTATTCCTATTCACTGTGTGTGCAAGGCATGAGTGGTGCATACTGATGAGTGTCTGCACTAACAACTGTGACTGCCAGATATGTCTAGTTCACTGGTGTTTGCAGACATGGCCTTAATGTGTTTAAGTGTGTGAGCATGCCCAGTATGGCCATCTGTATTGCATGTGTGGATCAAGTCCAGGTAGTTTGTACTGCAGTGCTGACCTTGGTGTTGTGCATCGATAGGTAGCATGCTGTCTCTGCAGGGTATCCATCGATCATTTGGCATTGACTGTTACTAGATTTCTGCATAGTGGGGGGCACACCTGACTGTTTCTACATATTTACACAGGTTTGGGGAGGCACACCTGACTGTTACTATATTTCTATGTAGGATGGGGGGCCACACCTAACTATTTCTACATTTCTACACAGGATTGGTGGGGGCACACCTGACTGTTACTATATTTCTATGCAGGATGGGGGGAGGGCGCACCTGACTATTTCTACATTTCTACACAGGATTGTGGGGGGGCACACCTGACTGTTACAATATTTCTACATTGGATGGCGGGAAACACCTGACTATTTCTACACTGGATTGGGGGGAGGGCACACCTGACTGTTACTATATTTCTATGTAGGATGGGGCAGGCACACCTGACACTTGTACACATTTGCTAGTACTGGTGTGTCAGGCACTCTATTTCAGTCTGTAGTCTTTCTTATCTTGCTGGCTAGAGGCATACCAGTGTTCTACATATCTTAGCTTTTAATTACCTACATATTAGTTTCTGACTTCCTAGCCTTCAGAACTGCCATCCCACTGCCTGACCTGCTGTAGTCTGTCTGTGTAAACCTGGGGGGGAGGTTAACCATAGGCCTCATTCAGAAGCCATAGCACAGCATTTGTTTGTGTTTATCTGTGGATTGCTGGCTGTGACTGTTGTTGGGTATGTGACCCCCCCCCCGACTGGCATGTGTGAGTCACTTACCTTGTGGATGTTCCAGTATTGAGGGTGGTGCTGGAGGGCTGACTATGTTGGAAGCACATAGTACACTCCCTACACATGGTTAGGCACAGGTAGTGTAATGTTTGGCATCCCTTTTACTGTATGTGAGAGTCAGAGAGAGGTGTTATTCCCTGGGTCTCTCTTGTGTCAGTGTATGTGCTATGCATTGCCTCTTTACCAAGGCCAGGGCATACTGGGCATGCCTCCTTCTGCCTACTGGGAGAGGCTCAGGCTGTTCCTCCTCCAAGTCACTCTGTGCCTGTGCAGGCCTTGGCAATGGTGGGGGGCTGTGTGGCTCTGCCCCATGCTGTTCCTGCTGCAGCTGTTTCCACAGGATCATATTGTGTAGCATGGTACATACAAGGACAATTTGGGTACATGTAGCTGGTGAGTACTTCAAGGCTCCACCGGATGTGTCCAGGCACCAGAACCATGACTTGAGCATCCCAAACACATGCTCTATTATGATTCTTGTTTGTGCATGTGCCTCATTATGGAGTTCTTGTTCAGGTGTGTGTGCATTTCTGATGGCTGTCATTAGCCACGGCTCCAGTGAGTATCCAGCATCCCCCACTAGGTCACCGTGTGGGATGTCCCCATTGACAAATCTCTGGTGCAGCTGCGTCAGATGCCAGATGTGGAAATCGTGATAGCTTCCAGGGCAGCCAGCACACATGTTCATTATTATGCCCTGGGCATTGCACACGACCTGGCAGTTGATGGAGGGGAAGCCCTTGCAGTTGATGTAGACCCTACCCCGCTCACTGGGTGGTGCTTTGATGCATATGTGCATGCAGTCTATTGCACCCACTACCTCAGGGTATTCTGCTATTTGGTGGAAAAGATGCATATTGCTGGCCAACGTCTCACGGGTGTTGGGGAAATATATGTGCTCACCGACATGTGCTGACATGGCATCCAGGAACTGGTGGATTACCCTGGATGTTGATGCCTGTGAAATCCCCATCATATCCCCATTTGGCCTTTGGAAGGTACCTGTAGCTAGTATTCTTAGGCCTACACATACCTTGCTATCCACGGGGATGGGTTCCCCTCTGTTAGGTCTGTGTATCAGGCGCGGCCAGCACAGCTCAACAATTTGCTGTAGGAGGTCCTTGTCCACCCTATAGCGCTCCACTATCTCCAGTTCATGTAGCCCTTGGTAGGTTACTCTGGGTTTGTACACTTTTCTCCATCTCCTCACTGTGGATTGCTCAGCAGCATTCACATCCTCACCACCCTCAGCCTCTTCCACAAGTTGTATGATAGCTATTGCAGCCCCTAATATTTTGCTATTGTGAGTGTTAAAAGTTCCCCCCTTGTTTACACTGGTGGTGTAGAGTGTGGGAAAAACCCGAGGGGAAGGTGTTTGCTTAGTTTACAGTAGTGTTCTGGGCTGGGCTGGGCTGGTCTGCTGCCTGTGTAATTGGCTGATTCTGATACATTTCACCTGCCAGCTAAGCTAGTTCTCCTTGATTACCTTCCTACTGCTGTTTTCCCTTCCCATTGCCTTCCTGTTTAAACCCGTGTGTGCACTGCACAAACAGAGTGCTCAAATATGCACACTGCTGCTATTTCCAGGTTTAACCTCTTTTTTATTCCTGTAAAACCCGGTGTGCGGTGTGCAAACCCGCTTAGGCTTTGTGAAGAGTGCTAAGCAGGTTTAGACACCCCCCCTAGCTTAGCTATGCTAAGCTAGGAGCAAACCCAAGCCACAGGGCTCCAATCTGCTTACAGTATGCCTGACACCCCACACCAAGCTATTCCTACTCTTACACTGTTGGGACCTGACTCACATGCTGGGGAAAACTGGGATTCACTATCCTTCCCCTCATTTGCATAGGATTGCCTGCTAATGCATAGTTACATGTCTCACACTGAGCCTCCCCCCTTAGCAACCACTACTCACTGGCCAGATTGTCTTCTGTCTGCCATTGACTTGCATGGCAGAATACTGATTTTAGTTAGAATGCTTATTTTAAGTTTATTTTATTATTTTCCCCTCTATCCCGTTTGCACGCCACTGCCCAACGCTTAAACGGCCGAGAGCCGCTAAAAAAATAAAAGTTTATTATTTTTTTTTAAACTGTTTGCAATGCCATTGGCCTTATACTTGGCCATTGGCATGCTTACTACATGATATGCAGTCTTTATTTGGAGGTGTCATAGCTCCATTTAGGATTTTGCAGAAATGTACTCGGTTACTAACCAAGCACATTTCTGCAGATTGCACTAGTCTTGCACAGACTGTTGCAAGCTTCCTGGATTGCAAAATCACCTCATTTGCATGGATTTCACCTGCAAATGGGGTGATTTGCATACCAGGTCTCAGTCCGTGCAAGAGTAGTGCAGGAGTGCTAATGCACACCCCTGCAGGCTGTTCCTGGATCGCACAGCAGACATATTGCCTGCTAGAGCTCCTGCACTGATCCTGCACGCCGTGCAGGGCATAGTGAACCTGGGGGATTGTGTTGTAATAGAGAGTCTTAAGAAGTTCTTATGTTAAAATATAAGTATGAAAATGTTTGCCCATTAGACAAAATTTTCAGTACTAAAGATTAGTCACAGATCACTTGACTTGCTTTCTTTATGTTAATTTGTACATGATGGCTTTTTCATCTTACAGGCTTGACCTAGCCAGGGCTGCTTTTCTGTTTGTAAGTATTTTTGTTTATTAACCTCCCAACTGACCATCTACTACCAGATCCTCTCCGCATTCACTTCGTCTGTTGAGGCCATCTTAGCGTCCCTATGACTCAGTCTGACCCATGTCGGAGGCAGGTGAGGAAATCAATGATCCTGGTTCAGCATTATACAACTTCTAGAAAGTATGCCTTAATTCCCACTCTCTTGTGGTAGCATTGCCAGCTCCATAACTGCAGACCTTTGGAGGTGTAGACTTACTGCATGTGAAACCTCTTAAGTGGTACTCTGCTTATGTAGCACGGAGGTCACCAGGCTCGTATGCTGCTTATTGCAGTGACTCTAGGCTGTCTCTCTCCCTCAGGAATGGGCATACTGACTCTGGCTGCTGACTCCCATCCTCACTCAGTGACCCCTTCCATTACTCATGCTGCCAGTCAAACTTTTAGTTTTGGTTTTGAGCTGTGCCTCTTGAATTCTACTTAAAACTCTTACTGAGTAAGGCCAGATAAGTAGCAGCCTCTTTCCACATACCAGTAGCTTAATTTTTTCAAGTTATAGCAAACATTTATTCAGTTAAAGCATCTCAGTAGAGCTGAACATAATTTCCTGACTATGTACACAGCATATGTTGAACACCTGGCATTTTCCAGTGTGACTCTATCACTGATGTATTGATTTGATGTTTATGTTATTTCTTCTGTTCTCCTATACTATAGCTACAGCTAGTTTTGACATTGTGTAGTTTTGGTGAAAGTTTTTCTCTCTGGAATTTTATAAAAATATTATTGACTTGTCCTGCCTACTCTTTTCAGTGGAATGATGTTAATGTGAGCTTTAAATAAATATCTCCACTGTGATGTCCATACTGACACAGTTATGGAGCTGTATTGACTTTATCTAAAGTTTTCATAGTGATTCATCACACCTGTTATGATTTTGACTTTTACACTATAGTGTTTTAGGAATTATAAACTACTGTCGGTTTTGAGAAGCATCTGTTAGCATCTGCGGTGCTTCCCAAAGTCTTTACTATTTTGTTTTGCATATTAATTGGATGCTAATGTAATTGAAATGTTAGTACATATGATATTTATAGATCTTGTCTTATGTAGCCCTGGATGATTATACATTTTTCAAATTCACCTAAGTGAGGTCTGCTGTAATTATTTAAAGCCATTTATATAGGACACAGTCATTTTGACTGTTTACTCTCAAGCACTGGTTATTAATATTTAATATTTTGAAATGGTGCGTAGTTATGAAAGGAACTTTTTATCTCCCATTATAGGCACTTGCTATTAATATTTTGAAAGTTGCCATATTTGTGAAAGGAACTTTATGTCTCCCATCATGCTTTTGTTGTTCCTAAGACTCCATCTTCTGTGTAATGAAATATTGCAGGAAGCTTGGGTTATGCAGGAGACATTGGGTGGGGGGAGTAATGGACTTTATGATATGATCATCATCCGGTGCTGGTGGATTATTGTTACAGTTGCAAAATGTCTCGCTGGGGCAGTAACATATGTAGAGTCAAATTCTTCCTATCTCTGTCCTGTATGCTGAGAAATATGGTGTTTAGACAGGACATGTGACTGAGTGGTCCCTGGGGATCGGTTGATGAATGACAGGTCAATCTATGACAGGACAGGTTTAATCTTCATTTAGTTGCACTAGGATGACCTAACAGTTATCACTGAAACTGGGGGGGGGGATGAGATCTGGGGTACTGAGCTTGCAGCAAAAATGCTGCCTGGTTTCATTATAGCCTAGAGCCACAGAATGACTAATACTAGTGATACGGTTGCCACTTGATTTCAGTTTAGATCTGATATTAACCAGATTACAAAAAAAGCTCAGCAACTCCTTTCAGTAGACACTTGTACAGAAACAAATTGAAGATATCTCTTGATCTGCCACATGCCAGGTAGTACTTGGACATTTCTGCTACAATTCACTGATTCACATGTTGACCTTATTTCTGGTTGCCATAATTAGCTTGTGTTGGGTGATCTGAGTTGACAATTTTTATTGCTTAGCTATGCTAAGCTAGGAGCAAACCCAAGCCACAGGGCTCCAATCTGCTTACAGTATGCCTGACACCCCACACCAAGCTATTCCTACTCTTACACTGTTGGGACCTGACTCACATGCTGGGGAAAACTGGGATTCACTATCCTTCCCCTCATTTGCATAGGATTGCCTGCTAATGCATAGTTACATGTCTCACACTGAGCCTCCCCCCTTAGCAACCACTACTCACTGGCCAGATTGTCTTCTGTCTGCCATTGACTTGCATGGCAGAATACTGATTTTAGTTAGAATGCTTATTTTAAGTTTATTTTATTATTTTCCCCTCTATCCCGTTTGCACGCCACTGCCCAACGCTTAAACGGCCGAGAGCCGCTAAAAAAATAAAAGTTTATTATTTTTTTTTAAACTGTTTGCAATGCCATTGGCCTTATACTTGGCCATTGGCATGCTTACTACATGATATGCAGTCTTTATTTGGAGGTGTCATAGCTCCATTTAGGATTTTGCAGAAATGTACTCGGTTACTAACCAAGCACATTTCTGCAGATTGCACTAGTCTTGCACAGACTGTTGCAAGCTTCCTGGATTGCAAAATCACCTCATTTGCATGGATTTCACCTGCAAATGGGGTGATTTGCATACCAGGTCTCAGTCCGTGCAAGAGTAGTGCAGGAGTGCTAATGCACACCCCTGCAGGCTGTTCCTGGATCGCACAGCAGACATATTGCCTGCTAGAGCTCCTGCACTGATCCTGCACGCCGTGCAGGGCATAGTGAACCTGGGGGATTGTGTTGTAATAGAGAGTCTTAAGAAGTTCTTATGTTAAAATATAAGTATGAAAATGTTTGCCCATTAGACAAAATTTTCAGTACTAAAGATTAGTCACAGATCACTTGACTTGCTTTCTTTATGTTAATTTGTACATGATGGCTTTTTCATCTTACAGGCTTGACCTAGCCAGGGCTGCTTTTTCTGTTTGTAAGTATTTTTGTTTATTAACCTCCCAACTGACCATCTACTACCAGATCCTCTCCGCATTCACTTCGTCTGTTGAGGCCATCTTAGCGTCCCTATGACTCAGTCTGACCCATGTCGGAGGCAGGTGAGGAAATCAATGATCCTGGTTCAGCATTATACAACTTCTAGAAAGTATGCCTTAATTCCCACTCTCTTGTGGTAGCATTGCCAGCTCCATAACTGCAGACCTTTGGAGGTGTAGACTTACTGCATGTGAAACCTCTTAAGTGGTACTCTGCTTATGTAGCACGGAGGTCACCAGGCTCGTATGCTGCTTATTGCAGTGACTCTAGGCTGTCTCTCTCCCTCAGGAATGGGCATACTGACTCTGGCTGCTGACTCCCATCCTCACTCAGTGACCCCCTTCCATTACTCATGCTGCCAGTCAAACTTTTAGTTTTGGTTTTGAGCTGTGCCTCTTGAATTCTACTTAAAACTCTTACTGAGTAAGGCCAGATAAGTAGCAGCCTCTTTCCACATACCAGTAGCTTAATTTTTTCAAGTTATAGCAAACATTTATTCAGTTAAAGCATCTCAGTAGAGCTGAACATAATTTCCTGACTATGTACACAGCATATGTTGAACACCTGGCATTTTCCAGTGTGACTCTATCACTGATGTATTGATTTGATGTTTATGTTATTTCTTCTGTTCTCCTATACTATAGCTACAGCTAGTTTTGACATTGTGTAGTTTTGGTGAAAGTTTTCTCTCTGGAATTTTATAAAAATATTATTGACTTGTCCTGCCTACTCTTTTCAGTGGAATGATGTTAATGTGAGCTTTAAATAAATATCTCCACTGTGATGTCCATACTGACACAGTTATGGAGCTGTATTGACTTTATCTAAAGTTTTCATAGTGATTCATCACACCTGTTATGATTTTGACTTTTACACTATAGTGTTTTAGGAATTATAAACTACTGTCGGTTTTGAGAAGCATCTGTTAGCATCTGCGGTGCTTCCCAAAGTCTTTACTATTTTGTTTTGCATATTAATTGGATGCTAATGTAATTGAAATGTTAGTACATATGATATTTATAGATCTTGTCTTATGTAGCCCTGGATGATTATACATTTTTCAAATTCACCTAAGTGAGGTCTGCTGTAATTATTTAAAGCCATTTATATAGGACACAGTCATTTTGACTGTTTACTCTCAAGCACTGGTTATTAATATTTAATATTTTGAAATGGTGCGTAGTTATGAAAGGAACTTTTTATCTCCCATTATAGGCACTTGCTATTAATATTTTGAAAGTTGCCATATTTGTGAAAGGAACTTTATGTCTCCCATCATGCTTTTGTTGTTCCTAAGACTCCATCTTCTGTGTAATGAAATATTGCAGGAAGCTTGGGTTATGCAGGAGACATTGGGTGGGGGGAGTAATGGACTTTATGATATGATCATCATCCGGTGCTGGTGGATTATTGTTACAGTTGCAAAATGTCTCGCTGGGGCAGTAACATATGTAGAGTCAAATTCTTCCTATCTCTGTCCTGTATGCTGAGAAATATGGTGTTTAGACAGGACATGTGACTGAGTGGTCCCTGGGGATCGGTTGATGAATGACAGGTCAATCTATGACAGGACAGGTTTAATCTTCATTTAGTTGCACTAGGATGACCTAACAGTTATCACTGAAACTGGGGGGGGGGATGAGATCTGGGGTACTGAGCTTGCAGCAAAATGCTGCCTGGTTTCATTATAGCCTAGAGCCACAGAATGACTAATACTAGTGATACGGTTGCCACTTGATTTCAGTTTAGATCTGATATTAACCAGATTACAAAAAAAGCTCAGCAACTCCTTTCAGTAGACACTTGTACAGAAACAAATTGAAGATATCTCTTGATCTGCCACATGCCAGGTAGTACTTGGACATTTCTGCTACAATTCACTGATTCACATGTTGACCTTATTTCTGGTTGCCATAATTAGCTTGTGTTGGGTGATCTGAGTTGACAATTTTTATTGCTTAGCTATGCTAAGCTAGGAGCAAACCCAAGCCACAGGGCTCCAATCTGCTTACAGTATGCCTGACACCCCACACCAAGCTATTCCTACTCTTACACTGTTGGGACCTGACTCACATGCTGGGGAAAACTGGGATTCACTATCCTTCCCCTCATTTGCATAGGATTGCCTGCTAATGCATAGTTACATGTCTCACACTGAGCCTCCCCCCTTAGCAACCACTACTCACTGGCCAGATTGTCTTCTGTCTGCCATTGACTTGCATGGCAGAATACTGATTTTAGTTAGAATGCTTATTTTAAGTTTATTTTATTATTTTCCCCTCTATCCCGTTTGCACGCCACTGCCCAACGCTTAAACGGCCGAGAGCCGCTAAAAAAATAAAAGTTTATTATTTTTTTTTAAACTGTTTGCAATGCCATTGGCCTTATACTTGGCCATTGGCATGCTTACTACATGATATGCAGTCTTTATTTGGAGGTGTCATAGCTCCATTTAGGATTTTGCAGAAATGTACTCGGTTACTAACCAAGCACATTTCTGCAGATTGCACTAGTCTTGCACAGACTGTTGCAAGCTTCCTGGATTGCAAAATCACCTCATTTGCATGGATTTCACCTGCAAATGGGGTGATTTGCATACCAGGTCTCAGTCGATGCAAGAGTAGTGCAGGAGTGCTAATGCACACCCCTGCAGGCTGTTCTTGGATCGCACAGCAGACATATTGCCTGCAAGAGCTCCTGCACTGATCCTGCACGCCGTGCACGGCATAGTGAATCCAGGGGATTGTGTTGTAATAGAGAGTCTTAAGAAGTTCTTATGTTAAAATATAAGTATGAAAATGTTTGCCCATTAGACAAAATTTTCAGTACTAAAGATTAGTCACAGATCACTTGACTTGCTTTCTTTATGTTAATTTGTACATGATGGCTTTTTCATCTTACAGGCTTGACCTAGCCAGGGCTGCTTTTTCTGTTTGTAAGTATTTTTGTTTATTAACCTCCCAACTGACCATCTACTACCAGATCCTCTCCGCATTCACCGTCTGTTGAGGCCATCTTAGCGTCCCTATGACTCAGTCTGACCCATGTCGGAGGCAGGTGAGGAAATCAATGATCCTGGTTCAGCATTATACAACTTCTAGAAAGTATGCCTTAATTCCCACTCTCTTGTGGTAGCATTGCCAGCTCCATAACTGCAGACCTTTGGAGGTGTAGACTTACTGCATGTGAAACCTCTTAAGTGGTACTCTGCTTATGTAGCACGGAGGTCACCAGGCTCGTATGCTGCTTATTGCAGTGACTCTAGGCTGTCTCTCTCCCTCAGGAATGGGCATACTGACTCTGGCTGCTGACTCCCATCCTCACTCAGTGACCCCCTTCCATTACTCATGCTGCCAGTCAAACTTTTAGTTTTGGTTTTGAGCTGTGCCTCTTGAATTCTACTTAAAACTCTTACTGAGTAAGGCCAGATAAGTAGCAGCCTCTTTCCACATACCAGTAGCTTAATTTTTTCAAGTTATAGCAAACATTTATTCAGTTAAAGCATCTCAGTAGAGCTGAACATAATTTCCTGACTATGTACACAGCATATGTTGAACACCTGGCATTTTCCAGTGTGACTCTATCACTGATGTATTGATTTGATGTTTATGTTATTTCTTCTGTTCTCCTATACTATAGCTACAGCTAGTTTTGACATTGTGTAGTTTTGGTGAAAGTTTTTCTCTCTGGAATTTTATAAAAATATTATTGACTTGTCCTGCCTACTCTTTTCAGTGGAATGATGTTAATGTGAGCTTTAAATAAATATCTCCACTGTGATGTCCATACTGACACAGTTATGGAGCTGTATTGACTTTATCTAAAGTTTTCATAGTGATTCATCACACCTGTTATGATTTTGACTTTTACACTATAGTGTTTTAGGAATTATAAACTACTGTCGGTTTTGAGAAGCATCTGTTAGCATCTGCGGTGCTTCCCAAAGTCTTTACTATTTTGTTTTGCATATTAATTGGATGCTAATGTAATTGAAATGTTAGTACATATGATATTTATAGATCTTGTCTTATGTAGCCCTGGATGATTATACATTTTTCAAATTCACCTAAGTGAGGTCTGCTGTAATTATTTAAAGCCATTTATATAGGACACAGTCATTTTGACTGTTTACTCTCAAGCACTGGTTATTAATATTTAATATTTTGAAATGGTACGTAGTTATGAAAGGAACTTTTTATCTCCCATTATAGGCACTTGCTATTAATATTTTGAAAGTTGCCATATTTGTGAAAGGAACTTTATGTCTCCCATCATGCTTTTGTTGTTCCTAAGACTCCATCTTCTGTGTAATGAAATATTGCAGGAAGCTTGGGTTATGCAGGAGACATTGGGTGGGGGGAGTAATGGACTTTATGATATGATCATCATCCGGTGCTGGTGGATTATTGTTACAGTTGCAAAATGTCTCGCTGGGGCAGTAACATATGTAGAGTCAAATTCTTCCTATCTCTGTCCTGTATGCTGAGAAATATGGTGTTTAGACAGGACATGTGACTGAGTGGTCCCTGGGGATCGGTTGATGAATGACAGGTCAATCTATGACAGGACAGGTTTAATCTTCATTTAGTTGCACTAGGATGACCTAACAGTTATCACTGAAACTGGGGGGGGGGATGAGATCTGGGGTACTGAGCTTGCAGCAAAAATGCTGCCTGGTTTCATTATAGCCTAGAGCCACAGAATGACTAATACTAGTGATACGGTTGCCACTTGATTTCAGTTTAGATCTGATATTAACCAGATTACAAAAAAAGCTCAGCAACTCCTTTCAGTAGACACTTGTACAGAAACAAATTGAAGATATCTCTTGATCTGCCACATGCCAGGTAGTACTTGGACATTTCTGCTACAATTCACTGATTCACATGTTGACCTTATTTCTGGTTGCCATAATTAGCTTGTGTTGGGTGATCTGAGTTGACAATTTTTATTCCTTCGTATAATAGAGTGAATTGGCCTATTTCAGGTAGTTACTTCTGATGCCATATAAGTGAACATTCTTTGGATTTGGTATTTCAGCTTGTTTTGGCCACATTGTACATAATAGTGCAACTAGTACCACGGCAGAAACACAGTCTGATTAATTTCAGTTTTGGGCTCTCAAAAGAGCCCGTTCTGAGCTGCCCTACTTCTGAGATTAGACAAATGTTATGTGTAGTGGCTTTGTACCTGTTCTGAATCAGCTTCTGGTAGATCATGGTGCATATTTCGTGACTCACTACTACAGGCCTACATATCGGCCATTTTGTGTACTATTCATAATCTTGCCTTGGTCCATGCATGCCCATTTCATTTTGCATCATGTGAAAACTGGTATGACCCTAAGTGTTATGAATTTTGCAGGAATGGTCAAAGTCTATAAGACATGGCAAAGGCCACATCTGCTAGTGGTCAAGGTGGATCATTATATTGTGTACCAATAAGTAATCACATGTGATAAGGCAACAGTTTTATTTGGTGAGACTTGCAGCAGTCTCTCATTTGGTACAGCTTGTCTGATGAATTAGAAACAGTTTTCAGTCTTAGAATATGAGCTAGCAGCATGATTATTTGTTAAAATGATTGTTGGCATGAGTCATGATCTTTCCTTGACACTTTCACTGAGGTTGGCAGTGGATTTATAATGCGTCCTCTAGAATGTTGCTGGTATGAATTTAATTTTATTAACTTTGCAGAGACCATAATAATAGTTTCTACTGTTAATATGATGCAATGCTTCTTACAGGATCTTCTTAGCTTGAGTCTTTGTTTCTGATTATTTTTATACTGTGCAGTCATTTTTGAGGACAGTTTTTTCATCTAGTTTTAAAGATACTGTTATAACCTCTGTTGTCAAAAAAATCATTGTTTGATCTACACAGCATGGAAAGTTATTATTTTATCTCTGATCTCCTTTTTTAGGGAATCTTTCAGAGAAAAAAATATGTTCAGGTGGATTCTCATGTACTTTCTAAATCAATCTGGATTCAGAATGAGTTGAAGCACAGGGACTGCCCTCAGACAAATGGCTAATGATACCCTTATAATTGGAGGTCAAAAGTATTACTCTATATTCAACCTCCTTAATCTCTGTTTAGCTCTGACACTGCAAATCAAGGAATCTTAACTGAATGTCTTCAAACACAAGTATGATTTAACTTAATCTGTAAGTGGTTGACTCACACCACTCAAGACACACTCAGAGGATGGTTTCTGGTGTAAATTATTTTGTGAGTTATCTGTTGATCTGTGGGTTTCTAAAGAGCATGCCTTGATTTTTTTTTTGTTTTTTGTTTTTTGCTCGATGTATATATTTCAAGTGTAAGATGTCATGTAAATCAGTGGCATGAAATATCAATGTTAAACTTATGATATTCAGTTCTACCTCTCCTTCTCTCAGAAGATGCTTGGTTTTACTGCATTGGAGGAATGCTTAGATGGTGTGAAGTCAACTTAAAAACAATCTAGCTAACATGGAAGCTATGATAATTTATATCACAGTTAGGCCATCAAATGCTGCAATTCCATTTGAAGCTATTTCATATGTTGGATACAGGCTGGAGTTTGCATTTTGAATGAAGTGTCAGTGGGTAGGTCTGGACTGTAAAATGCCACTGAAAGACCAGGTTAGAACTGTTGTTAAGTCCCTGCATATCTACTTTTTGTATATCTCCATATTTAAACATAATATTCTATTCATACATTCCTTACATTTCATAGATAGTTACGCCATAGTATTCTGTACAAGGAACAACAGTATACTAAGTTATCAATCCACTCCAGTGTTTACTATTAACCCATCTCCTTCACACAATGCTCTGGACTACCTACTCACCTTCCACTTAAAGGAAATGAGTGCCAAAGCAGTAACAAAATTCCCCTAAAAACAGATAAAAGATCAAATACAAAAATGACCACTCTTCACCCATCTTTTCTTAAAATAGCAGCTCTTCATACAGGCTGGCTTACTGCCAAGACAATTCAGATGTTCTAATACTTCCTCTACCAAAATTCCCAACTTAAAAAATGGAGTGTTTTCACTTTTTCCCATGAAAACATATCTGTAAACAAATCATAGATCACATCAGTACCTCTTGACTTTTAGCAGATGCCCATTATGGCTTAATAGAAAGTTTCAGTGCCGTGGAAGTTAACTGATATAATTCAGAAAAATATGAATGCCGGCCTCTATTAAGACAAAGAGTTCTTGGATATAACTTGGACCTTTGAAGACAAAAATCTTGCTCTGCCACTTACTAAACATCAAACAATTAGCAATGGCTTTGGCATTGCAGGCAGGCTCATTATTTGAACAACAGAACATTTCCGCTTACAGCAGACAATTCCACCTCATGTGTTGATCATTTTTTCAGGTGCCTGAGAGAAGTTAGTACTGGGACTCATCATATTCTTCGGCTTTTTAAGTGTCCTGTTTTGCATCTACTAAACACTACTCTAACCATGAAAGTTAATGATATCCTTCTGCTAAATTTCAGGACATCTCTATCCAGTCTGTAAAATAAACTTCAGGATAACTTTAAAGCACTCTGCCAATACATAGCCCATAATAAACTGACATCTCATTACAAGAAGACTCAGCTAATGGTGTTTTTAACCCCAAAATATTAAAGGATGCTAAACCCATTATACTAAAAGACTTGGACTGTTCATTGTCCCAACCTTAGCATTCAGATACCACTATGAGAAAGTTAATAAGGCACTTCACAAGTTTAAATCAACCTACATAATTTCCAGTTGTCTTACCCCACCAGCAAGAAAAACATTAGCTAAAATCTATTCCTACTTAAATGGGCAAATGTCCTGCCCATCATCACACTAAGCTTCTTACTTAACATCGACTTGCTGACCCAAGAATTCACCATTGCTTATTACTCCAAAAAAGTAATTGGATTCCAGGAACTGAAGGAGCAACACAGCTACTACCCACATTTCCAGTTACAATAATCAAACTAAACAATTCTCTTATATAGGGTGAGAACTGATTATGGGAACCACTTCATATGAATGTCCTTACTGACGATCAACTAAAGTTTGATAGCCACAGTCATGCAAATATCAAAAAGACACATAAGAAACTAGGCCTACTCTATCGCCACAGCCGCTATATCTCTCCTTCCTCCAGGCTTGCTCTAGCTTCTACATACCTTATCCCTTCCCTCCTTTACGGTGCCTCTATCCTCACTAGCCTACAATCTTCCCTTAAGTCTAAACTCGGCTCCTGCTATTACAAAATTTCAAAGATTGCAACTGGCCAAAGATCCTCTACCCATCACTGTATTTCCCTACATCAATTGAACTGGCTTGAGCTACCCAACTATCTCATCTATAATCAACTGATCCAAGCTCACAAAATTATCTTTAGCCCCTCTCTCTGCCCTTCTCTTGCCTCTACTTTTCAAATGCATCAACCTAACAGATGTCTAAGGTCTAAATCACAAAACCTAATAGAATTGCATAAACCTGCCCATCCACCAGGTAAACATCTTTTATCCTTTTCTCTAGCATGACACTGGAATTCTCTCCCGCCTCTCATCTGTACTACTGACAGTCTTTCTGCCTTCAAATCCTTACTGCACTCATACCTCTCTTCACAGTGGGAATGCTCTTGTTCCCATCCTACATAGCTTCCCTTAACTTACTCTCTCTCTCCACAAGCTCTCTCTCCACTGCTACTACATTATACTGTAAATAAACTAGAGTTTCTATCAGCTCTATCTAAAATAAAAAAAAAACTGTATTTTTGCTTCTAACAATTTTATCCTGCATTGTATCAATTGTATATATTGTATTACTATTTTGTATTTTGCATTCTGTGTATTACTATTATGTATTTGTTTTTATTCTTTTTATTTACTTTGATTCTTTATATTATTCTGGAGCTTTTCTCCCCAGGACTCCATTGAAAATGGGCTCTTCATGGCCCAATGGACTATCCTGGCAAACAAACTGCAAATAAAATAAATAAAATAAATGAATTACATTACTCCAATAAATGCAACATATTGATTTAAAGACCACCCTTTGGTAGTTCTGTAGGAGAAAAGGCATTCATAGAACTTGGTCCAGAATGTTGGCACAATCTGTTTAGTGAGATCAGGAGTAGCAGACACTGACAACTTTCTAGACTGTGCTGAAAAGATGTTTGATTCAAATAATGTAAACTTTTTAAAGAAAGTGACTAGGTTCTTAATATTCTTTAAACAAATGTATTTTTAATAAAATTTACAGGAATTAAGATAAAAATTCATCCAAATTTGTTTTTTCTTATAAGTTATCAGCATATGACTTAATATTAATGAAATATTTATAATCATATATTGCTTTTCTTGTAATGTAATTCTGTTAACATCATTATTTGTATTATTTCTCTATATAGTGTGCTGTTTTTCTGTATTTTTGATTTTGACAAACATTGTTAACTGTACAATCTCTTTTATTAAGGTTCCACCATCATTGTTCACTGTATTGTTGTTTTTTCTTGCTCTTAGAGCCTAGGTTGTGGCCAGAAAGGGTCTGCCACCCAGTATACCTACTTAGCTAACAAACTATCAGATACATTTTGTTGTCATAGACAGATATTCTGATGAGCTGAAAAGTCTTTGTATTCAATCTATGTGTGAGTGAGGCACACAAGAAAAGATGGGGGTTAACAGAGACTTGTAAACCTGGGATCTTCACAATAAAAATATATTGCTTCTGTAATTTTAAGACTTTAGAATAGACCCAGTATATATGAGTAAATTTCCATATGAGGTCTAGATGTTTGTCAGTTTGTGGGTATCACTTGATAAAGTTTATTTAGCTTTACAGCTGTATAATGCCATCTGTGAAGTGTTTTATGTAAATCCAAAGCAGCACTGCACATTTTTAGGGATTTAATATCCACTTATATTTATTTTTGGTGAGTCCTTAAAATAAAGGAACATCTCAAACTCAGGTTCTAATAGCACTTTCAGGCTGACAATAAAGCCTTTGTATAAGGAGGTTATAGGTAGTTGCATCCATGTCCTTAGGTATTTCAAATGAGGAAAAATATGGGAACCTGGATATACAAATTTCCATGAGGCACAATCCATCCTAAATTGGGAGGAGGATACCAGCTATCTGCAGCCCATCCAGACTAGCAGTGTTCAACAGAACTGGACCATGAATCATTCATAAGAGAATAAAATCTGAATAAAACATAAATAATTAGAAGACAGCACAACCTATATATGTATTAGCTCATGATTCATGACTGGACAAGATTCAAAAAATCCTTTAAAATCAAAGCAAAAATTAAATGCAAAATAATGAATGTGGGAAACAAAAACCATTAAAAATTAGCATAGGGGAGCAGAAGTAATGACTAATTATAAAAAGTCATTGGGTTAGTCATATCAGATAAGCTATGGTCAAGCAAGAAATGACTGAAGGCAATAAGGACGGTTGGTGAAATATTTGGATCCACAGTTATCACAGGTAGAGAAGACATTATTATTCTTCATATACAGGTGGTAAGACTCTGTTTATAGTACTGGAAGTTGTTCTGGAGATTGAAATAGTAATGATGATTGACATAATTCAGAAGAAAACAACAAAACAGTATCTGGTCAGTATCAGAAGCTCAAGAAAAGTAGAGTAGAAGAGCTTCGCAGGTGGAATATTGAAAAAATATTAAAAGTCCAACAGGACTGAAACTGACAGCTCTTGAGATCTTCATACTCTGGAGAAAAGATAATACACAGAAGATATGGCTGTCTCAGACTTAGTAAATATAAGCCCCCTGTTTTGCACATTCAGTCTCACTGTTACAAGACTCATGCTTACAGGTCTCAGAATTCAAAATTGCTGTCAAATCAGATATGTCAGTAAGTGGGTGTACCACAATATTTACAATAATAACATCTAAAATGCCCCTACTACACTTATGCAGTTTAAGAGAAGAACTCTGAAGTAGACATCTCATTACAGTGATATTTATAAATATGTAATCTCACCAGATGTTAATAAATATACCTCCATGTGTAAACAGAACCATCTTTAAAATTCAACTGTGATTGGGTCTTGGTGCCTATTGGGGAAGGGTTGTGTGGACCAACTGCTTTAGGCATCAGCTGTGGTATACAGCTACTTCTAGACAGGATCATAAACTACATCATGACTAGACAATCAGCAGTGTAAATATTGGCTTTAGGTAATCTGGTCATGTCATCTAATGTCACTGAAAAAAGGGGCATGGGTATTTAAGACCTAGCCTACTTGAACATATTCCAGTGACCCAGGCTAATATTTGGAGGGGTCCAAGCTCCAAAGTCTACTACTCATGGGGAAAACAGACTAGAAATGGTTTGAGAATAATAGTGAGAGAGATTTTTGTTGAGAACAGGGAGGAATATCTTCAGAATCAGTGACAGAGTCATGGCAACCAGGCTCCAATGTAAAGATGCAACAGTCTTCATGATCTCAGCATGTGCTCCACAGCAAGGCTGCAATGGCAAGAAAAAGTAGATATTTAGGCAGCAGTTACATAATGCCCTTGGTGAAGTGGGACACAATGAGTTGATATTGATAATGGGTGACCTGACTGTTCATACTGGAAGAGACATGGCTAGATATGAAGATTGCCAAGTTGTCATGGTTGGAGGAACAGTAATAATGAAGGACAGGCCATTGCTGACTTCTATTAGGACAGGCCATTGCAGACTTCTGTTTGACAAACAGCTTAATTGTGGTCAACACATAATGACCCAGGAATGGCCATCACATGATCACATACAAGATTGGCCAGTATGTATCTTCTTCCTGGTAAGAAAAGGGGATTCGGTTGAGTTAGAGATTATAAAGCCAAGCTTAGAGAAATGCTTGTCCTTTATCATAAACCAATGGTGGTCACAATCAACTGCAAACAGTGGTCAGAGAAGGCTACATGGAACCTGATGGGAGTGAAAGCACAAGAGTTCAAGGAAATACTCATGCCTCTAGCACCTCAGATAGAAGAGGAAATAGAGAGACCAAAATAAGAATTGCAGCTTTTTAAGGCAGCATATCTGAAGATGATATAACAGATTAGCAGTCAAGTCAGGCACATAATAAATGCTGGTGATGGAATGCAAAAGTCCAGAAAGTTATCAAAACAAAGGAGGAGTGCAGGAAGAAGTAATTTATCCAAAATATAGTACAAGCTAAGAAGGAATATCGGTTGGGTAGCAAATTGTATTTATTTATTTTACATTTGTTTACCGGAAAATTCCAACTGGACAGGCTGTGCCTTTTCAACGGAGGCCTGGGGAGGAAAAGCTCCACATGAATACATAACAAAAAAATTACACAAGCTTCATTAACAAATAGAGACAGTACATGAATACATACAGAAAAGTGAACTTATGGACTATAAAATAGAGCATAGAGTTGAGAAGGTTTATACATTGAGAGAGTGCAGCATGTATGCAGTTTCCAGAGGTTTATACATCATTTTCTTAACGGTAAATTTTGCTTGAGATCGACATGAGTATGCTAGAGATTAGGGAAGCAACAGTAATAAACAGGGACAGTATGAGTGTATTTAGAAAAATTGGATGCTTTTGCACTATGATACAGAGCATATAGTAGAGCACACTATTACATTGAGACAGTACAACATTTTACCATTTACGGAGGCATTATACCTTGTTTACTTTACAGTAAATATTGTTAGGGTTTAAAACTAAGGTTGAACAGCAATTTAAAACAACAGGGTTCAAAGGTGTACATCAGTTATGTAGGGAGGTCAGTATTAAAGCAAGCAAGTATTAGCAAAGAGGCTAAGAGAGCAGTTGCAATGTCAAAGAACAGGGCACCAGAGAACCTGTATCAGCTTCCAGAATGTGACTCAGCAGATGGCATAAATGAAGCTCTATTAGATTCAAGTCAATGGCTGAAAGCCAAAGAAGACAGTTAGTAGATGCCACTCATAAGGGATGCCAGCAACAATCTACCCACCTGTCCATATTACATCGAGGGCAGAAGGAAGGAGTACTCCATGAAGCTTCTGAATGAGCCAAACCCCACAGAATCAGCACAGCTACATGCACATCTGTGATGAAGGAGAAAAGATAGACCACCTAAGAAGAAGTACAAAAGGAACTAAGGTAGATGAAGTCAGGGAAGGTGGCAAGATCAGATGAATTCACTGCCGACATTGTCGAGATATCTTTTTTTGGGGGAGTCCACAGAAATGGCCTAATGGCTCCCTTCCTGAACCCAAATGGCCCACCAATTCCTCTGATGAGGCAAGAACCCTCTGGCACATTCATTCACCAGTGTGGGGGTGGGGGGATTCAGGTGATAGGGAGCTGGCCAGTCTGCAGATCTTGTGGGCTGTTTTATCTCCTCTCAACAGCTTGTGATCTCTGCTATAGCTGCCTTTGGAATTGCATTCACACGTCCACACATTTTGAATCTGCAGGCCAAGTGATACATCGCGAACAGTGCTAGGGTTGCCAATTTTCACTGTGGTGTAAACCAGACCAAAGTCACACCTATGCACCACCCCTACCCTGCCTATCTACTTCCCCTTTCTGCTCCCACTTCTCCCACCCTAATGCCCATGTTTGATGTATTGGATATGTCTGTGGGAGGTGAATGTTGTCTTTTCCTTTTCTTCGACCTACTTGCACTGAATTAGCAATCCTTTTCTTTTAATAGAACAAAGCATAATTCATGATTTAGTAAGCTCCAGCACTCTGTTATTTTTTTTAGACAGAATACCCCAGAGTTTGTACAGTGTTTCTGGACTACCAGACAACTGCTCTAGTTTCCAGATGGTCTAGAAAAAAACAGAGAGATAGCAATCCTATGCTGCAAAGGCATGCCAGGCTCTTTATGCTGCTGGCAATACATTTTCAGATGTTGCCAGTGCAGTGAGCCAAGATGGCTCCTGCCCTCACCTGAGGATGAATGAGCAGGCATCATGTCTACTCCCATCCTCCTCCATTCAGTCTCTCCAGCACCCATACTGCCAGTCCATCGTGGGTCTTCTGGTTGCAGTTAATGGTTTACCCCCCTCTGTGCCATGGGGCCTGGTCTTATATGATCAAGGTGTTTGGTACACTAGGGGAGAAGTGACTCCTGAACTACTTATTATGATATAAAGAGAGAGAGAGTGAGAAAGAGAGACCTGCATATCCAAGATGACTAGAAAATAAAGCTTATAGTGCTAGTATACAAGAACAAAGGAGATATTCTAAACTGTGGACAGTACAGAGGTATAAAACTTCTGTTTCACTGCTAGAAAATGCTGGAGAGGGTGATTGATAAATGAATATGCAAAGTAGTAGAAAGTAAGTTGTGAGGTAGGGAGTTCAAATTCATATCAAAATGCAGTAAAACTGACCAGATGTTTGTTGTGCGACAGATAATGGAGATAAGGAAAGAGGCCAACTGGGCATTCCTAGGCTCTGAGAAAGCATATGGCAATGTCTGAAGAAAGCTGATTTGGGAAACCTTGCAATGATTTGAAGTCTCAGAAGCATTAGTAGAATTTGTGCAAGCTATACACTAGGACCCAAAAGCATGCATATGAACAGTGTTTAGACTCACACTGGAATTCTTAGCTGGAATGGTTGCGCATCAAGGTTCAGTTCTGAGCCTACATCTGTTCATACTGGTGATGATCTACATTGGCAAACAGGTCTGATGGGACAGATCAGCAAAGCTGCTGTATGTGGACAACGTGACACTGCAGCAGACTCTGAACAGAACTTCAGCAAATAAGAGGGGAGTGGAAATAAAACTACAAACATGGGATGAAAGTGATTGCAGACAAGGCAGTGATTAAAGCACCAAATGCAGGAAATTATAAGAAGGTGAAAACTGAAATGGAAAGGAATATAGTGGGACTGGTTAACAGCTTCATGTATCTGGGAGGCATGATTTAGGGGGAAGGGAAATCTGAATAAGGAGGCCAAAGCTAGAATCAGAGGTGCTACAAGCAATTAGCATAAAGTGTTGAGGGGTAGATGATTATACCACAAGAATACCAAATAAGCTGAAAAGTAAGGTGTACAAACAGCAGTGTGACCAGGGCTTCTGTACAGCAAATACATCTGAGCAGTGAAGGCAGAATAGCTGATGAAGCTTGAGGTGATGTAGATGAAGAACCTGAGATGGCTAATAGGATGCAAACTAAGTAACAAACTAAGAAATGAGGAAGTCAGAGCTGAAACCAATTACAGAGAATGTCAAGAAGAACATATTTTGGTAGTTTGGCACATGTGTAGGTAAGCAAAAAACAGTTTAGTAACATATGTTTGGAAGAGATAGGAAAAAAGCAGGAGGAGACTATCCAGCTAAGAACCGGCAGGATTGCATGAGAGAAGACCTATTGCAGTTGGACATAATTATCTAAGAAGGAGGGAAGGGAAGTAGCATTGAATCATGACACTACATGCCAACACCATTTAAAAATGGGAAAATTGGGATGGAATATGATGATGATGATGATGATGATGACAATGCATTTTAAAGTCTGATAGCTGCACAAACCTTTTTTAGATCTTAACATTGTAACTTATTACAGTGCATCCATTGGTCAAAACTGATTTTCATTGTATGTGTTATACTAGCATTATCCACAGACGGAAGTATCAGGCATATTTTTTGAAGTGTCATACATTTTTTCTTAACAGAAGTGTTATACATAGCTGTTTATATGTCATCCTCTAGCTTGTTTAGTGACTAAGTATAAGATCAACTTGGTAATGGTTTCATTTTTTATCCAGATGGTGCATCTTGTTATCAAACCTTTATAATGGATATGGTACACTCCAAAGAAGGAAAAGTGATTTTCCTGCTGTTGTACCACCTAATGTACTGTCTTCATAAACGTTATCACTAGAATTTTAATCATTTCTAGTAGAAACCATTATGTGAAACACTATACAAAAAAAAGTTATGATGCCTCTGCAGTTTTATTCTTTCAGGTCTTTCTTGCCTGTTGCTGTACACTGCATGCATAAACAATTCATATTCAGCAAAATGCAGATGCTATGTTATACACTGGTTTAAAAAGTACTCTTTTTAACACCCAGCAAGATGCATATAGAGAAGCATGAATAAATGAGGGGCAAATTACTATCCCCACGGTTCATCTATTTACTGATTTTACATTTGCTATCTGGGAAATTCAGATTAAAAGTCACTTTTTTTTACTGGAGTCCTGGAAACACAAGTCTTCACATGATAAGAGCAGGATAACTTAGCACCAGTTAGGACAAGAAAGGTAAAAATTTAACACATCGCCATGGCTGACAAAAGAGACCAAACATCCCAAAATCAGCCATAAAAACATTACTAGCTAAATTAAAAGCAACAATATCAGCTGCAGACAACCTTCCCACGGAGTTCCACAGAATAGGTACAGAAGCAATAGTCTTCCCTGTCTCTATTCTAATCAACCTATCAAGAACTGAAAACTATGTCCCATCCACCTGGAAAAATGCATTAGTATACCCTTCTACAAAGGAGGTGCTTCAACAGAGTTACCACATTACAGATCTATTGCTATCCTATCACTCCTCTCTAAAATCTTCAAGAAATGTATTCACTCTCAGCTTATGAAACGTATAACCAAACACAACCTCCTCTTCAGCACCCAACACGGTTTCAGGCCCAACCACAGTACAGCTACTGCCCTCCTCAACTTCACCAACATAGCAAACCAATAAAGAATAAGGGCAACCTTATTTATTCAGTCTTCCTTGACTTTTCCAACGCATCTGACACAGTGTCCCACTAGAAGCTCCTCTTTGAGTTCAAAACACTAGGTTTCACTTGCCCTACCCTCATCTAGTTTCATAATTATTCATGCAGTCTTCAGCAGGTAACTAAATAGCAACAGAACCTTTCAGCATTTCAACCAGTCTCTGCTGGTGTTTCCCAAGGATCAATACATGGCCCCCTTCTATTTAATATTTTCATAAATAAACTTCATACCACTACAACACTTCCCACTCTTGTACAATATGTGGATGATTCAACCCTTATCTGCTCAGCCCCATACATAACAAAATTACAGGAAATCCCTCAAAAATATTTTACTGACATTGAAATATGGCTAAACATTCTAACTTACTGCTTAATGCCAAAAAAAACAAAACAAACTTATGCTATTTATTTCAAAGCAACACCTTAACCAGAAACACACATTTCATATTACTTCAAGTAATAACACAAAAGTAGAAACCACAAGCCAAACTAAACTACCCTGGTCATCACATACTTCATTCCATCAAGAAAACTCACCAAAAACCTGGCTCCCTCTATAGGACCAAACACTACCTGACAGATGAAGCGAGGATTACCTTAACAATAAACTACCTCTTTCCTTCTCTATTATATGCTTTTCCTATTCCTACAAATCTCAACACTAAACCAATTCAGGCCTGAATGTATCCACAAAGACTTGAAAAGTAAAAGTAAAAATTATGGGCATAGCTGAAACACTTCATGTCCTTAAGGGGTTGTTTGCATATATCTCATGTGCCTTAAGGTATCACACAGTGAAAACTCTAGCTTGGTTAGGTTTTTCTTTTTTTTACAGATATCAACACTATGTATAAAACTAAACTAGCCTTCTGCTACTATAAAATAGCTACATTTGCAACCAACCAGCCTTATAAAACACACCACTCCCTTGCATTAAAACAATTAAACTGGCTTAAACCTCCAAAACCAGTTGTCATACTCACAATTAATTATTGCCCACAACTTATTGTACTTTCCAGACAAATGCCCAGCGTTACAAAATACTCCACTGTACTATTCACCCACTGCAGATCTTCACTCCAGCAATAAACGTTTACTTTGTATCAGTAAGACATTCAGCACTGCTGGAGGCTGTCTCTACTCGCATTATGTGTCAGAAATCTGGAATGAAATCCCTACACTGTTAAAACAGATAGAAAACTTCAATAGTTTCAAAACTTTGCTTAAACAGCACGTATGCCAAAGATGGCTCTGTTCTTCCTGCTCATCTGGCTAGCTTTATTCAGATTACTTTTCTATAACTCTTACAGCCCTTTGCTTTCCAACCTTTTGTACCTTATTGCTCTTCCTCATACTGCACTTATGTCCTAAAATCTTCCTCTTCCTCCTTCTCTCGCACTCCACCTCTAGCTGCAGTTCTTCATCTGCCCGTTTATCTTCCTGCTCATTTCCATAACTTCTCCTTTCATATCCCTCATCATTTTTAAGCAACATTCTACTTGTTTGTCTGTAAATTATTACTAAACTCAAAAACACCCCAATGTGATCTTTTCCCTGCAGTCACCATGCTTTAAATGCATTAATTATGATTGTATGCTATTTCCCTATTCAATAATTAGCCAACTTATGTTGATTTCCTTCTTGTTATTTTGTGAAAAATGTTATGTTCATGTAAGAAATATTTAAAATATTTTAAAATCATGTAAATAAGCTCATGTATAGATATTTTTACCCTGCAATTATAAATGTACATCATATGTAACTTAAGTGTGGAGCTTTTCTCCCTGGTATTCACTGAAAATGGGTTTTAGCTAGTCAGACTTTTCCCAGTTAACAAAGACAACTAAATAAATTAGAGCCGGTAATGCTATTGCAGTCACAATGGACAGGCAATATGCATCACAATATGCTTTTTCAACATACAAAAACAAATAGTTATAGGGAAGACAGAAAAGGTAGGACAATGCATTTGTATTCCATTATTTTGTGTTGTATATGTTATCTATAATTTCCAGGTATGCTTGTCTATCTTGCTACCTTTCCTCCAATTTTATTTCTGCAGTCTGCCACCAATAAAGGTACCCTTTAGCAGTGGAAAATACTCGTCTCTTACTTTTTCTTCTACCGGTGTGTGCATACATCAGAGTACAGAAATCAGCCAAAACATTTGCTTTCTTTGCATTCAGTGTTTCAAAATCTTATATTTTGAAGCCATCTTTTGTAGATTGTACTTCCATCATTCTGTATTATTTATCCACCATCCATCCATCCATCCATCCATCCATCCATCCATCCATCCATCCATCCAGTTTTTATTTCTGTATTTATTTGACTTAGTGTTGCAGTGGGTGGAGCCTGCCCCAAAAAGAAATTGCCTTAAGGCAAGAAAAAAAAAAAAACAGGATGTCATCCCACTGCATGGAACATATTCATTATCCCATGAAAGGCTTAGCACTGCCAATGAAATACCACCATGTGCTTTAATTGTGAAAAACAATGGAGACCTTGGCAGAGGCTAATGCCAACATGGGAAGTAAGCAAAACCTAGAAATCCAATTGTGTATGATGTTAATTATTGTGCTACTGTACTGCCCCTTTATTTGTTTATGTAAAATTTGAAAATGGACTCTGAAGATCATCCCACAGTCTAGTCATCCAATAAAGTTATACAGCTAGTCAGTTGTGCAGAGTGGTAACGTTTGGTAGGGGTAATTAAGATTGCCTTCTATTGATTGACATAGATGCTGAATGAAAAAGAAGCACTTCACGTACATTAAGTCAACCTGTAAAGAAAGAGATAATGTATAACAAGTGAGTAAGTTACAGACTATAGCATATGTGGGTGAGTGTAAACAGACAACAACATATGAAAATACAAGCAGTGCATTAAAAAAAAGTGTCTAGTTATTTTGTAAATCTTTCTGTAAAGAACAGGTTATGTATCTTTTTCTGAATCCCCCTTAACAGTGTATCTACTCAGGATTCCAAGGCTGATTTACTCTAGCCTGGTCAGCTCATGTCCACAGTGTCATGTCATTTCTCCAGCCTGGTCAGCTCATATCCACAGTGTTATGTCACTTATCCAGCCTGGTCAGCTCACATCCACAGTGTCATGTCACTTCTCCAGCCTGGTCAGCTCATATCCACAGTGTTATGTCACTTATCCAGCCTGGTCA